>NC_047527.1:47460099-47465099 GCF_012275295.1 Melopsittacus undulatus | reverse complement strand
AACTTCAACAGCCCTCTTGGAAATTTCATGCTGCATCTGTGTTGATTCATTCCAGGTAATGAAATTGTTTAGAGACAAACAAAAGAAAATTCCAGTAATTATTACATGCAAATGTAATAATCAAAGGAAAAATCCACAGTATTATTCAGCAAACCTGTACTTTTTTTGCTGCTTCTATCAGTGCAGGGTTTAGATCCTCTTTGCCAACCTGAAGTGCTAGAAATAATGATCAGTTTTAATATGACCTCATAAATAATGTAATAATAAACCAAGAGGATCTCATTCCCTATTCTGATTGGTGGAAAATCAATTGCACATTGCCTGGAAATGACTGACTTTCCATTACTGTTATTTTCTAATTGCATTCAAACACAATGTCTTGTATGGTGCCAGACAGCCATGCAAAAAGTTGGGTTTTTTTCCTGTTTGCTTTTAAGAAAAACAAGATATCCATTGTTGCAAATTAATTACAAATAAACAGCTACAAGCCCCTGTAAATCAATTGCTACCACACTTAATGAAAAGTTGGTTGGTGTAAACTACTCTTGGCTTCAAGTTAGGAGGCTTAACACACAAGAATAATACAAGATGTAACAATGTTGTGGCTTGAACACTAAGGACCACTTTCTCTCCTTTAAAAAAAAAACAAAATGAATGCTTAAGCAAGTGCAATTCTGTACAGTAATGGGACTTTCTGGGGAGTAGCTCCATCCTGCTTCCATGCTGAGGACCAGCAGACTTGTGGAGCTGTAGGCTGCAGGAAGCTCACCTGCTCTATTCACAATCATCTCCCTGCCATACCCTTCCCCGTATCACCATAATATATAGAGAGATCCCTTAAAAAAAAACCCAACAACACCCCACACACAAAAAAACAGTCTCTACAGCATGCATGAAATGTATCTCTGAACCCAAGAATTTAGGACAAGAGTAGTGACAGGATTTATGGGGCGCAAGGTTCCAATGGGTTTGTCACTGTCGCATCCACAATTAAGTAGCTTCCTCGTTATGTATTTATTTTACAGAGATTTTTGTAAAGAATACAAAATCAGTTCTGATATCCATCCAAAGTCTTGATTGTAAGACTGGTCATACTATTCATAAGCCCTCAGGCTTCTCCCTTGGAATTTCAAGGAATTAATTTTTCACTAAACACCTGCTAAAAGGCTATGCTGTTGCACTTGGGCATACAATTTAATCTTTTTGTGCTGTCTCCCAGCACTTTCATTGCCGTCTGTGGATTTCACATGCAGGGAAAATCTGAGCCCAGCACTAAAGAGATGAGGACAAAAAGTAGTACCCAGGCAGATAAAAAAAAAAACAAAACACATCAGAAGAGTATTTTAAATATGCCCTTTTCCATACAAGACTCAGAGTTTCTCTGTGCAGAGTTTCTGACAGGTAGACAGATCAGGGCTGTTTATTAAACTGCAGCACATGTGTGAGCTGGGATAGAGCATTTTATAGCAGTGAAAAGAGAGGAATCAGTACATGCAAGTGTGTATTACACGCTGAACTACACTGCTATATAGTATTAACTTGTACTGCTTTACTCACTTCATACAACAGAATCCAAATTAGGTCCCATTATTACATTGAAGGCTCACACTCAATAGCAGTTAAGCTTCTTTGAATGGATTCCCTATTGTATAAAAAGTATGCCAGTCTTTGACTGCCAAAATCAATTAGTCACATTCATTATGCCTCTATTTATTAATGCTGTACACTTTATAATGCATTTGCTGCTGAACAAAGAAAGTTATAAAATATCAAATATGTGTTATGATTGTAATTATAGCAAAAGAAGTAATGATCTCTTTTAGTCGCTAACTGGTTACAAAGCTCCTGTAAAGATTACATTAGTGGCGACAGATTTATGATCTTTTCTAAGATGTAATCCTTTCTAGCTCCCATTTTTCAACAGAAGAACTATGTGATTGGTTACAGGTTATTGGCTTCAACAGTTATATTCAGCAGAGATTATTGTGCTTCTGCCTCCCATAATCCAAACACACAATGTAATCTTAACAGATGCAATTTTAATCTGTATTGCACTATTATAATAAAATAGGACACCATAAGGCTTTTTACCAATACAGGGTTCGGTGTTAATTCAGTGATGTTAAGAATGACTGACTAGTACTAAAACCCAGCAAATAATTAAACCTAATGTGAAAATGAAGGAAGAACAACATTGGCATTCTTGCAGCTGTGGGTTTTGATGGCATTTACTATCAAGCTGTTACACCTTAACTTACAAAAAAATTAATTCTAGCCATCAATATCATACAGCTAACAATTTTTCTGAATACTGCACAGTAGCAATTGAAACCTACATTATGTTTTACCTTCCCCTCATAGATGCTGCTGCGTCCTACAGCTTAAAAAGGAAGACTTTTAAAAAATATATATTATTAATATGAAGAAGCAAAAAGATGCTGACATATAGGGAAAAATGAAAGACCAGGTGAAAAACTTATGAAGGCTCCATATTTCTACCATAAGCAGAGCATGTACAAATTGAACTATGTTTCCCAGCCTTGGCTCCCATAGTATAGCTTGTGGCGGTACCCCAGTACTCCCTTCTTTTCCAAAAATGCATCCAACTCCCTGTGCTTATTTCCACTGCTGACTTTGGCAGAACGCTCCATATTCCATCTACCCTTTTTGATGAAAAATATTCTCTCCTAAACTGTTTGTCTGATGTAGTCCAGTCACAGCCTCAGTCATGAACCCTTTGTTTTCAAATTAGTTGCTACTTCAAAAAGCTGACTGGCATCAAACCGATTTCCTTTTAGGAATATAATCCATCTCTCTTAAATCCCCACTCAGATTTAGACTTTTTTCCATAAAATAAAGAGGTCTCATTTTTCAGTCTTCACATTGTATTTTTTAAGAATGAAAAGGTATCTTTTTACCAAATGTTCTTTTGAATTATTTTGAATTATTTTGGCTTTTTTTTTTTTTTGCATTCAGTGCTCTGGTATCCTTCACCCCACTTCATACACTTACATGAGATGTTTCAGAATGCGGTTACAAGCCCTCTTTTTTACCAGTTGGACCTTGGCAGTGTGACTCTGTCTGCTCAGTGAATGCTGACACATGAGGTTCTCCCATTTCAGGTCTTGATCTTGCAAGTTGTCACACTGCTAAACCCCTGTGCCCACACTTGTAGTTTTAGAAACAGAAGTTTTCAGCAACTTCAATGGTCCTGGGCCAAGGTATTTTATTTTTCTGCTGTACTAATGACCTATCCGAAAATGCAATGGGCCAGCCATGCAAAGTGATAGAAAAGAACTAAGGCCCTGTGAAACACTGCTGTGCTGTGCTACTTGCCGGATGTGTCCATTAAGATAAGTAACTGGGGCAAAAAGGGGTTAATGATGCAGACTGCTTTCGTTTTATTTTCCTAGGATTAACTTCTGGAAAAATGGGAGAAAAATGGAGACAGTGAACCTAGCCAAGTGAGAGTGGAAAAGATGTGAAGGAGAGAAAGAAAGGAGCAAGAAATAAAGGAGTAAAAACAGAGTGAGCAAAAGACTGACCTTTTGGTCAGCCCAAGCAAGCTGCATTATGTCTTCTGATTTCTCTATTGCATCCTTTGCCCAAATAATCTTTAATCTATTTCAGTAACTCCCTCCTGACCATAAATCTACCATTTTCAGATCAACCTGTTGTAGGATACTTTAGTAAAAAGAATCCTGAAAACTAGGCAGAACACCTAAGTCTGTAAGCAACATTATTTTGCTGAAGTTAGCCTGAACCATCCAAAATGTTTCATTATTGCAGCTTCTGGAAGCAACCTTGACACCTCTCAATAGTATTACCCTTAAAAACCTCCTGAGGAAATTTAAACTGAACCAGGAGAAGACCATTCACTCTGCTACCTTTCTAGAATGAATCCCTCCAAAGACTTCAGCAAACAGTATGAATAAATAAATAAATAAATAAATACATACATACATTTTAATGTAGTTTGTGTTTTAGTATCAATGAGTCTTTGTGACAGACACTCAACCTCCAAGATCAGCACAGGCTGCTAGGCTCAGCAAATTATATTCTGGCCTTTCACCTCTGCCCATTCTGGTCAGGTAGCAAATGAGATCTAAACTGAAGGCATCTGTAGGTCTCCGTTTGTTCTCCAGGGACTGAAAATTCATATAACAAAATCATTACACATTATATCACTCCATTTTGCATGAACATTAGTCTCTCTTCATAAGAGGACCCTGGACTCAGCTAATATAAATAATGAACTGCCTCTTATTTTGTGAAGGGAGCTAGAGAGGAGGGCAGAAACACGTTCTCTTGCAATAGTCAAGGCAACCATTTGTAATATAGTACAAACAGGCCCACAATGAATGCTACTACTTGTACTTCTGATGAGTTAGTCAGTGTTAGTCCCCTTAACTAGACAATCACAAATACCCACCCCAAATCCCAGACTCTACTGTAGTTACAGTAATACTGGCAAAAAAAATCACTTTTGTTCCAACTCTAAAATTGCTGTCAAGGCTCCAGAGACTATAAACAACATCTTTCACTGCTCTGACCCCCATGCAATTTTAAATCCCCCAACCTTTCTGAGCACTGTTGGTGAGCAGCCCCATTACATCTTAATGACTGTCATTAATTTCTAAAGAGTGTTAATTTCAGATTTTTAATCACCCCTTAACTATTCAATTAAATTTCAATAAAATGTTAAGTACTTACAAGTCTTCTCATTTTTCCTAAAATACTTACTACATTAGCATGACTGAAGTCCAGTGGTAAAAATGAATGAAATTAAATGATACAGCACTACCACAACAGCTGCCAACAAAAGAAAAATGCTACGAAGTACAGACTTAATCATACAAACCCTTGCAATACTATTAGCATATTTTAGAGCTATGGAGGTGGGGGGAGCTGTCGGGAAGACCCCGGTTAAATCATATTAATCTTCCTAGAGGAAATGGACAACAATAACTTATCTTGAAAAAAAAGAAGCCCACATACTT
>NC_047527.1:47322599-47457599 GCF_012275295.1 Melopsittacus undulatus | reverse complement strand
TTTTGCTGGTGATGACTAGAAGAAATATGAACGCAAAGACCGTACATTTCTACCATGGCCAACACATGTTCTGATGGGTCTCCAAACTTCCCTTGTTTCTCAGTATATAAGCTTAACATTTGCTTTCCCTTTTGGCAGCTACAAGTACCACATTGTGCAGAGAATCATTGTGCCGGACTAGAGGATGGGGAGCACGTGTGCTACAGAGGAATTTTATGGAATTATGTCAGAAGAGCCCATGCATACTCTATGCCCAGACTTTTTGCACTGCAACGTATCATCTGCAATAAAAATTCAAATCAGTCAATCATCTCCAGCAGAAAGAGTACTTATAAAACATGGATGCATCACCATAATTTTGGGCTTGCTATCAGCACCAGCAAAGAGTTGGCAGTGACATCACATCTACACCCAGATGGCACTTTCATTTCACTGGCTACATTGTTCCTCATGGATTTAAAAAGGAAACCTACCCAGGCCGTGTGGCTGCAGTTTAGAACCTGTTTTAATTTGGACTCTCTGCTACAGAAAAATGTACAAAAAATGGAGAAAAACAGAAAAACAAAGCAAAATCTAGATAACCTTCCTACCTTCCCACCTTCCCACACTCACTGTCTGCCCCACCATTTTAATTTGACATCACTATTTAAAGTTGGTGCTTACAGAAATAAACCACAATATTCTGAAGCCACCACCGCGTATTACAATGTACTATTCTGCAAAATCCAGATTCTAAGGTCTTCATGATGCTGACGTCATCTTTCTTTGTCTCCCAAGGTGTGCATTTGTATTTTTACTTGGTAAAAGAATAAACAATCATCTTCCCCTACATCCCTTCATTACCTTAAAACCTGACATTTTGAAGTAAGTTAAGGATTGCAAACAAACACTCTTAATTGATTCGCTCTCTTCCTCCTTCCACAGGTCTAGTAATAATTACATTTCTCTTATAATTTATTTTGGAATAAATGTGTGCTGCACCTGTACTTCATATATGGCTCCTGCATACTTCCAGTGTTCTCTGTGGCTTTGGAAAAAGAAGATGTGGTATGCTCACAGTTTGCTGGCTCCATTTCTCTATTTCCACCACCACCCCCCCCCCATCTTCTTCTTTCATGTCATTTTGAAGCATTTTTTTTTCTTAACATTTCTCACTAATCTCTAAACCCAGCCTCTGCCATCCACCCCATGGATGTGCTTTAGAAGGCTGCAGTTCACTACTGCTCAAGTATGTGAAGAAGTCTTCAAGATAACTACATCAACTGAAATAGCTAACGTAGCAAGCCAAGCTAATTAAAACACGGTGAATTAGAATATAGCTACATGAGTAAAAGATACTCAGAAAAAAAACACAGAGCTGCCCACTAATACAGCTAAAAGAGCACCAGAGTCTTGCTACTTAATTGCACAGGCTACTGGCAAGCAGATTTTAGCTACAACAGATGACTCCCCTTCAGCATCCAAGTCCTATGCAGAATATTCTAAATCAGCCTTTATTCATTATGATGAGCTACTAAGAATTACTTCAGAATCTACAGTTAGTGTTAAACAATATTTGTTTAAAAAAGATTTGAGGGAAATCTTGTTAAAAATTCTGAACGGTATTGGAATTTTGAGTGTACGAGCTTGCCATTCTAAACCATTTGATTAAATTTAACCATAGGAAACTCTTCCAAGACCTAATGAAGCAGCAATTACATCTGAAGAGGGAGCCAAGCCAAGAATTCTACCATTCCAATAGCTCTCCTTTGAACATCATGCTACAATATCTAATCTGTTCAGTTTTGAGTTTACTGATACAATAAATCTCCAAGCATTTGGATTTGTATAAAATAAACCATATAGACCAATATGGTACTTATATATATATATATTTAATATAAGGAACCTATTATTTTTTAAAAAATTGAGATACTTTTGAGATTTTAAGTATTTCCAAAAAAGCCCTGCTCATGAAATAGAATCCAGATGAATTTAAAAATTATGCAAGTATTTTCTGGGTCTGGCTAAAAAGCAGATGCTGCCTCCATGCTCACTCCCCATCTTTCACAGTACCTTAATATGAATTTTGACAAATAGATACAGAATTGACCACAAAAAAAAGTGAAATAAGGATAGAGTGAATGTTAATATTAAAAAAAAAAAAAACAGCTGGACTTTATCCCGATTTTAGTTGCTATGTCATGAGCATTTGCTCACACTTCATCATAATCACCTACTTGGTAGCTCATTGTGCTGCTGTAAGCGAGATAAGAATCAGTCCCACTACTTTCCTTTTTGATTAAAAGGAGGAACTGTTAAAATGGGATAATGGCTACATTTGTCATGCCCTCAGCAAATGCAGATTGTTTGGTCTTTTCACTAACATTATTACGCTGCACAAAGATGACCCTTTTTCTGATTTAAGATGTAGCTAGAGCAATCCAAGCACAGCCAAATCGATGAAGGCAATCTTGCTCTATTTCCAGTTTTCCAACATTTCTTTATTACATGTTACAGAACATTTTAGCATAATATCTCAGAGGTCTTGAGATATAGAAGACGGAGAAATAATGTTGAAAAGCGATTCTTCACATTCAGCTTTCACCACATCAAGTGCAAATGGTGAACTTAAACATGAAAATACAATTTGCTCCCTCGAAAGTCTACATCCTTATCTCCTTATCTTGTGCAAAGAACACACATTCATTTCCAGTGCCTCAAGGTAAAGACTAAGGCATCTGTCACAAGAACAGTGAACATCTGAAGGATTTGGAAGCAATCTTTTCATAATGTTCCTTTGGAAGAGAAGCGGGGTTACTCAAAATTCATAGCGATTATTAGGTTTACATCCACACAGCAGACATGGTACCATATTATTTCCAATCAACAGTATTCTCACCTGCTGAGAATCTCTCCTTGGCTCAAGACAGCCATTTATTATAAGGCATTAGCACACTACTTCACAAACCAAAGTTATCCCCCATCAGTGAACTGAGCAAACCTGTAATACGCACACTCAGCTCAGGAGGACTGTGTTTACCTACCTTTTGAGCCCTTCATTTTGGTGATTTAATACACAAGCAATTTCTTACTTCAGCAGATTTGGTCTATATTATCAAGTTAGGTATTTCTGGATAAATGTGTGGGTGTTTTAAGAGACTCACAGGACTCCCCAGAGTTCTGCAGTATCAGTGGAGTATGCACTGACAACAGGGACTCTTTACAACAAGCAAAGCTGATCGGCTGCAAGCTTTCCTGTTGATGAATCCAACTTTTCACCAGGTCTAAACTAAGCCTGTGGCTTTTGTGGGTTTTTTTTCTTCTTAGCCTTCTTTGAGGCCTGCAGAAAGTTATGAAATAGATTTTTCTAGTCCTCCCAAGAGCAAGGCCAAGTTCAAATCTTGACCTCAGAAACAAAGCAGTCCTCGAAACTAAAGTCTGCCCAACATAAAGCAAACTACAACATGCAACATAAAGCAATATTAAGAGTGAGAAATGACAAGCAATGTATCAGTATTGAGAAGAAATAATAAAACCCAGCCATATTAAAAATTCCAGCAACAACAGCACTGAACAGCACAATTTTGGCTCTGCTGTAGTCTTCATTACCAAGGGTCGAAGCACAATATTCATCTGTAAAGAGTGCTTAGTTGGAAGGAAGATTTCAACTTCAAGTCAACAAAATTCTTTATTGTAAGGCATTATATATTTGTAGATCTTTTGGTCATATTATTCTGTAACCATTTTGGCATATAGTTGGGTACAGCTATGTACCTGTATGTACAGCTACATACAGACTCTCCCAACAAGACATACTAATGAAAATACAAAATAACCTTTACAGGACTGAATCTCCTCTCAACAACATTAACATAAATCAGCTCAGTCAACTGGGGAACATTGATGTGAAACTCAAACTGGAAAGAACTGGGCTCTGGTGCTTTTAACAAGCTGCCCAAATATGTTTAAGAAATGTGAAGGCTGATAAACTGTGGGTTCAGGAGCTTGGAAGACAATAAAGTTGTGAAAATGATAAATCCTGTTTTTCATGGTGAAATAGCAAAATATGGCCCCAGAATACATAAATACCAAAGTGGGTGTCGCTACCAAAAGCATCAACACTATAATACAAGTAAGAAACCAGATTCTTATCAAAGACCTCAGGATTGGAATGGCTAGTTCCCATTAGCATGAGTGACAGCGGTGTTTGTGCAAATCCCGTGTATGCTGATGGAATATGGACCCTGAAATCTCTGTGACCTTGATGTGCAATATTTATATCTACACCTTTAGCCTCTTGCACATAATGAGATGCAATCTTTTAGCTTTATGCACTTCACCAGGCATTCAATTAGAAAAAGCAAATTTGGGGGGTGGGGGGGGAAAGAATGCTAAGCTATCTAGACAGAAGGTACTGAATCAAAAATTGCAAAACTTCAGCTTTCAAAAATAGCCTAAGTGACCTCTTACAATACTCTGACCACTCCATCACAAGCAGGAGGCAACCCCTGTGAAGAGCGAATTCCGGCAAAGTTCTCTCTTCACAGATGATGCACAGCTTAAGCTATAATGAGTTTTTGGGTTACAAATGCTGAACACATTAATATTCCTTGATGATAATTATCACAGTATAAGCACCTTTCCCAATGTGAGTAGCATAAAGCAACTGAAGCAGCATTTTTACTACATTTGAAACAAGCTGGAAAATGGGATTTTCTACTCTCGTAACCTGAGGTCAACATACATCAAGCTATGCATATTAAGTATGTCTATCCTATATAACTATATAGACCTTCCAATATACTCACACACATGCAGGCAATTAACACCCTAATTTTTTGAATACTTAAACAAATACACCATACATATGAACACGATTTCCTAAGCAAAATATATCCAATGTTTTAAATAGCATCCAAATAATTTGTAAACAGGCTACATTGCTATTTCTTTGAAAGTGAGCTATTTTTGTACAGTATTAAAAAAAACAAACAGGAAGCTATTAGCTCATTAGCTGTTGATACAAATTGAAAATTAAAAAAAAAATACAGATATTGACCCAAAATGAAAACAAAATTTGCAGAAAAATACTGCCTTCCACCTTCATGCCTTAAACCAACCACTTGCAATACTAAATGTGGCATATATCACTATGTGATCCTTTCCACTACCACAGCAATCCTTTTGTGTTTTATGAACACCTGAAAATATAGTTCTTCAGTGGGCCCAAATTCTTGCACACAGCTCACAGACTAAGCAGTAAGTAGCAGGACTGGAGACATCCCCAGGAAACACAGGAGTGGGAGCCTCAATCCAGGCAGCTGAGCACCTGCAAAGCTGTTGGTTACCTGTCTCTGCAGTCTGGAGACTGCAGCACTGCTGTGCTGCCTCTGCATGGGGCAGGAATGTACTCATCCAGGCAGCAGAGGCAAAACCACTGATATAATAGCCAGACAGGCTCACCCAACCTTTTTAGCCTAGTCTTAAACACGAACAGGGGCAAAAAGGGGTGTGCAGCATGTGTTGCACCTGAAATCTGTGAGTTATCCCAAGAAACAGCATATACAGAGCCCGAATTCTTCCTGAAGATAACACGAGATATGCTTCCTTAAATGGTATAAACGGGCTTGGCTGTATTTTAAGTGCAAGCCATTTAATTATTTTACAAGTACTTACTGAGGATTAATTAGCATACAACAAGGATCTGAAACATGCAGACGTTTGTCAAAGAAGACAGGGTTTCCAATGATTTATTATTGTTTGATTAACAACATCATGCAGTAACCAGGTTATTAAATCTCTGTTTTGCAGACTACAGAACCTGAAAGTGTTACCTAGTGATGAACTGTTACCTTCAAAAGAGGGTAACACCTGGATCTTTGCTTTTGTCTCCCCCCCAGCTCAGAAAATGCTCACTGTTACAAACGATGTTATGATAAGGAGCCTTTGAAATATCACACTGTGTGTTGCAGGGTTTTTACTAAATGCTATAATGCTGGTTTAATATTCCGTGCAAATAAACTCACTGCAGCTTTCTTCTGACAAAATGTGAGCCAGTTTGAACTCTTAATCTGAAAAATGGGAATCAATTCTTGTGTTCTGCAGGTGTGAAATCTGCTGAATGTATTTATGCCATGTTGTCCTGCCCTTCCTTTAAGAAATATGTCATGCTATAACCATTGCAAGAGCTAAAGCATAATTTTTACTTATGTGCTGCAAAATGTCTCAAAATCCCACTTGGATATATGGCAAGGTTTTGAGGGAACCTTTGCTAAATATTTAACTGCACTATTGGCTTATTAAATACTGTAATGTGAAAGCCATGAAAGGATGATATAAAGCACATGACATTTTTTTTTTCACTTCACATTGGTGCTCACTTTGAACACTGTACAAGCTCATTCATCAGAAGAACTGATGCATTCTATGAAGTATTCCTTCTTATCAGACAAATGTAGCAGTGGCATCTTGCTATTATACAAATGATTAAATCCCTCCTTGGGTAACTGTGTAAGACTGGTTCCTCTGCAGTTAGAATGCCCTGTCCATCCTCCCACTAAGATATCTGAAAAGATCATGCCTGAAAATTAGAAGTGATATAGTGAAATCAGGATGGCACAAGATATATTGCTTATATGAAAGACAAACCTAATGGAAAAAGGAGTCGGGTACAGAATATGCAGCTTTGGTTTATCATACAGAGAAACTGCATGGCTGACCATTTTACAGGTAGAAAATTGAATCCATTTCTCTGGACATCACAATGCATTTGACAGCTACATAATACAGTGACAGTCACGTTAAAAATGCAGAAGTAAGACTGAAAATATTCTATGAAAATAAAGACTTCCACTAAACCAAAATCAAAGTAACTTGGCTCACAACACCAGATGTGTTTCACTAGGAAACACTGAAAACAAATTTAAATCCACTATGAAAAATATTAATATAAACTAACAAAAAAAAATACCTCTTGGCATGGAATTGCCTGCAGAGTGTGCATTTGTTCAGTAAACACTGTAACAATGATTATCTGTCCTTCCAGCTCTCAGTGGAGACTCCTGCTTTTGAAAATGTCTTGTGGTGACTTACTAAATTCAGGCTATTTCAATTAGTATTACTGCACATTAAAAATTAATTGTATTAAAGAGTGGATTAAGGTTTAAATTTCAGTTCTGCAGTGTGTGTGCTAGAAATGACAGCTAAAAATCAATGCTCTCTGGCCCATAATCGGAAGTTTGTACAACCAAATAGTGTGGAACTGGCGTCAGTTTTAAAAGAATTGATAGTTCAATTCAAGGTATGTCAGCTCTAATTCCTGACTTAAATGGTAATGCTACATGGCCACAGTATTAAGCTAAAGAAGAAACTGGAAAAAAAAAGCTGCCTTGCAATGAAAAAATTGTGTCATCTTCACAAAGATGGAAAAAATCCAAATTACAGCTCAAAATTCACGTTTGGTATCACTGAGGGAAAAAAGATGTTTTAATGGGATGATGACTTCATTATGGAAGACATATTTTTTTCCTGCATTTAGAACATGTTGTTAAAATACCACCCGGAATTGCAATTTAGGTTCCAATCTTACAAACACTTGAGAACATATATAGCCTTATTCCTGCATAAAAGGAAGATTGTGGCATCTATTCATGTGAATAAAATCAGATGCATATTTATATGTTTTCAGGATCAGACATTCTCATTACAATTCCTAATGTAAGGTGCATACAATCCCATTTCAAACTTACTGTGTGTGACAGACCCAGATGCAGGGACACAAGTGAACTGGAGGACTCTGTGACACTCTTGCTTTGGGACATTCCTCTTCATGCAAACAATCCCAGAAAGGACAGCACCAAAGAACATGGCCACTAGAGCTGCAAGCCAACACACCTGGGAGACCTGATTCTGTGCAAGTCATGCAACAGAGCTGTAGTTCCTACTTCCACCCCGTAGCAGAGCACCAGTGGGATGCTGAGTCCCAGAGGTGCATTGGGAGGGGTGACAGGAACATTGCTATCAAGCATACAAAATGTGTAGGATGAACAAATGTCAGGCTACAGTGACAAGGGTATAACGGGAGCAGGCAGTAACTCTAGATACCTCCAGTAAATATGTCAGGTATGGTCTCCTGAGCTGCCCTCTTGTTGTAGAACACAGGACAATTGTTTGGCCCACACACATATGAAATCAATTATTATCTTCCACTTCATTGTCTAACAAGAAGTTAAAACTTGCCTTCCTGGATGAAGGCTGCTTCTTGTACAACTAAGGCAGAATACTGCACTTTAACCTAGCTGAAACTTGTATTTAGACATTCCCCCTGTAAGTCAGAAAGATTTTGTAAAATAAAATGTTTTTATTAAAATATTTGTATCTTCACAACAATATTTTTTATTACTTGGGTGAAACTGAATTTTGCTGAAGGTTCCTTGAGATCATGGCACTGGATGATAAACTAACACCACTGCTATAATTCTTCCTTTGAATGTGAATGCAGTGCCAAAAGGAAAAGAAACAGCTCAAAGAAAATCATTTTTGCAGTCTTCTGTATTGTAAAATGCATGGGGAATAGCAAGAAGGGAAAAAGCATGCTCCACTTGCTATAAATCTAGTATTGTTCTTGTCTGAAAATGGTTAGCACTGTGCCTGTCACTTCTATCAGCCACAAACTAATTTTTTTAAGAGCAAATCATGAAGAACACTGCAAGTCTAGAGAGAAGACCAAACTGGCATCACTAAAGTACTGCAAAGCCACCCAGGATGCCAGAGCCTGGAATTGAACAGTCATTGGTGTGTACCTAAGAGACAAGTTGATGTCCAAAATGTTTTTAAAGATCCCCTGTGCTGCATGGATGTCCAACAGCAAGTTTGGCATCAAGAGAGTAAAAAAGATGGGTTGTAATAATAACAATAAAAAAATAATCTGGTGCGAATAGACCCCAAGGTGTAGTAGTCATCCCCATGCAACAATCACCCTTCACTGCAATTTAGTGATGTTGCTTCATTACAATACAGCATACAAAAGGGGCAATATTAAGGCATCCTATTTAAAGCTACAGGATCTGTAGTGCCAACTATAGCTGGTACTGAATCAGGACTATAGATTAAAAAATAAAGCAATTTCAGCAGAGAATACTGAAAAATGAGCACTCTCCTGAAGGCGCACATGTGTGTCATTTCTGCAAGCCTTAGCTGAACGCCACAAGTGACTGTAGCTAAAGACTGCCAATATATTTTACAGCATGAACCCACAAATTCATTCCAAAGCACAGCAATAATTGGTTGCAAAGTAACGATAGCCAAGGAAGACAAAGAAATGTAACTGGTTTAGGCAAGGGAGAAAATAAGTGTTTTCATGAAATAGCAGAATATACAGAAACTGAGAAAGAGATATGCACAGGGTACAGGACCCACAGAGTAGATGGACCTTAAAGTAACTTTCAGAACTGCAGTAACGAAGGATTATTGTGAAGAGCAATAAGCCACTGCTTTTGCCTCATCGAAGGCACCACAATTTCTGTTAACTCTCTTTTAACTGGTTCTGACTAAGGAAGAAATGAAGGACAATTTTTTGTTATGTGTACAAAGAAGGTGATGTCAAGATAGAAATCAGTGGGACCACATCCGTGAAAAGTGATGATATGGTAAAAGGGAGGAACAATGTTTTTAGGGAAATAGATTGGGAACATGAACCAAATTTGGGAGCTCTAGGGCAAGCAGCAGAATTCCCTATTATCCAAGAGAATAAAAACCACAAAGAATTTAATAGTTTGCAATTTACTACATTACAGTACTTTCCTTCTTAATGCACATTAACAAATTTGTCTTGGAAAATCTCTGCAGGTAAGTACTGTCTCCATTTCCCATTCCAATGATTAGTTCTAGGCTAGTGAAGAAGTCATTGGGAATGCTGGAACCACCACAAACTTGCACCCACTTTGACTCCTGTTTCAACATTTAGAAGCAGAAATTGTCTTTGTAGACTGGTAAGCAAGGACTTGGAAACAAGACTTACTTTGAAAAAAGGAGTTCCTCTGCCAAGCAAGAAAGAAGAACACCATAAAGCAAAGAGAGAAAGAGAGAGGGAGACTCCGCAATGCTGTGAAGAAGCTAAACACATTTTGTGGGAGATAAATGGCACAGAAGAAATCAGAGTCAAAGAGCTTTCCAAATATGCTTTTTAAGGAGATGAATGGGAAAGATACATATAAGAAAAATGGGCAGCTAAAGTGTGTTGAGAGTGTTTTTCTTGTCAGAGAAGAGAACAACCTCTACTGAAGCTTTAGGTCAAAGGAGACAAAGAAAATCACCAGCCCACAAAAAGACTGGCCTGGAGGACCCATCACAAGGGTTGAAGGAGATGCACATGCAGCACAAAAGCGGCAGATGGTGTAAAATACGATAACCTAAGTGACATATCATAGAAATTAGAGTCCTATTTTCTGTCACCTAATTTATTCCCATGCACCACCATGAAGGATTTTTCCTGGTGGTACAATTCCAGTCTACCGCTAGGCATACTCCGTCACTGTTGCAAATGCAGCAGCAGGTAAAAGTAGAAAACTTTTCCATTATTAAGAAGTATCTTTCAGATTAAGTTTTCTAGACTAGCTCTCTGCCCAAGCCTATTTATTTTGTTTTTCACCTATTTAATTTTATTTTCAATTTGTTTTTATTTTAGCCTTCCTTTTTTAAGCTCAGCTATATTTTTAATCAAAAAAGGTTAAAAATACCATCCCTGTTAAGTCTGACTTGAAGAATAACAGCACACAGCAAATAATGCGGGCTAAAAGTTCAAATTTGGCAAGGAAATGTCACTCAGCTGAAAAGAAGAGTATTTAACTGTGCTGGTGAAAATCGGGTTTGATTTGATCATGTTATGACAGTTTAAAAATCACACTTTGCACTAAGTGATATTTGGGTTAGGGTTTTTAACCAAACTTTGAAGCAAATGGAAGGCCGTGTTGCCTCTGAATGCCTAGTTGAATGAGGTAGTAAACATCAACATGTCCCAAGTTGTTCAGTGAATTACACAGTGCTCTGTAGAAGTCTCATCTGGGGAACTTGGGGGTGGTGGGATTTCTTTGCACAGTTATCTAATGTCTTGGCACTCGCATAGGTGTGCAATGAAAAGCAATGAAGCCATAAGCACAGTGGATTCATTGTGAAGGTTGCCTGTGAGAGGGTTGGGAGAAAGGGTGCCTAGCCAAACAGCTAGATATTAAGAACATACTGCTGAGGTCCTGAACTACAACTCTCCAATAAAGTGCTGTGTGAGAGAAAATTCAAATTGTATGACTAGGTACTGGAAAAAGAAACTCAAACCAGGATGTTACAGGCATATCCTTAACTCTGGTTGCTGTACATGTGTTTTAGGATTGCTTTTGATTATACAAATATACTATTCCTTGTCTCATTCACTCCTATCCAAACATGAGACTCATACCTTTCAGTATAAACACAGTGAATGAGGCAGTATTTTGAAATAAGCTTTGTCCAACACGCTATGAATACCATATTCTGTAAAGTCTCTTGGATAAGTACCACACACATAGGATTATATTCATGTAATAAAAATAATGTGTAATGTGGCTTTGCACCTTTGAGCAGGTCTCCTTCATTCTGTCCACTGCTTCATTTCCTTGGGGGCTTTTCCTAATGCCCTGAATTGCATAATGTATTCAAAAAGCAGCTTAGGTAAGAAAAACAAATATGCCAAAAAAGAATGTTTCTTCTTCCTTTCTTCCTATATGTTGTATTTACCTATATAATTATGCTAGTTTAAGGCCACATGACAGAATTACTCAGTTCTGCCCCACTAATGTGTTGGTCCCATGATTTTAGTTGCATGTTTCACTGAGGTCATATAATAATTTTCACAGGCAAGAATTCTGACATTGAGCTTAAAGGGCTTGATATTTTTGTGCACAGAAAATTTTAATTTGGCAATATTTACATTTCCCATTTATCAATTAGATTTTTATCTTTTTTAATTTTATTTCACAGGTATTTTTATCTGGTTTGCTCGTCCCTAAAGAAGCTGTCTTGCAAGTTGAAGGACATGATAGCTAGGCTGTTCAGCTTATATACCTGTGAGTATAAGAGAGTGCATTCAATCACAAAACAGTTTGTATTTTAAACAGGTATCACAGTTTTACTTTACTATTAGTTTTCCACTGGCTCCACTTAAAAAAGTAACTCTGCATGTGAAAAAAGGGTGTATCTTCTGACCATACCTGGTCTATGAGGCATGCAAAAGTGAGAATTTTCACCTACGTACAATTCTAAGCTTCCATAAAGGCTGAATTGAAAGCGCTGCTTACTGAAAGTGTGGTGGTAGCTCGACCACTGTGCTGAGGAGACAGAGGAGTTACTTTCCTCAGTAAGGATCATTGAGTGTGTCACTGGTTAATTCCTGTTCTATGCTCATTAGCATTACTCTCAAGTTTCTGGTTATCATATCCGAAATATTAAGACATAATAAGTACGAAGGTGCAGATAATTGGATATTAACCAGAACATACTTGACTGGGCAGGAGGTAAGGCCTTGCTTAAACTAATCCTGAAATGTATTAATCACCAATTAATGAATGGGTTTCAAATTCATTTTCTATTATAGAACACCTCTGAGTATCTAAGCTTTTTCTAATAAAATGAGTTGGAATAACAGAATAAGAAACACTCCAATTTGAGGCTGGTTTGAATTAATTCCCTATATCTTGTTGTTAAGTTCATTGAAAACAATAATTCTGATATGAGTGACTTTATGTATATATATGTATAATAGCACTTATAGGCTCTATTTGCAGGTGCAAATGGTCATACAGAGGCTAAATTCAGAGCAGAGCTCGTTCACTGGAGAACTGCTATAGTACTACCTATTCCTTAAGAGCAAACATAGATCTTTAATACAAGTGCCATTAGACCTGCATCAATTTCAGGTGGATGTTGCCAATTAATGATTTTCACTATGAAGACAGGTATACGTGTATGCCAGCTTCTGTAAATAAAAACAAAATTCAAACACCTCCTTTCTCCAGCCTGGGCCAAAATGTGGTCCACACCAGTTCACTCTGGTGACCTGGGCTCTTAAATGGTGGAAGAAGTATGCTGGGAGAGTAAATATACTGAGATTATGAAATCCAGTTAGGAAGCCTGGTGGGATGCAAGGAGGAGTGAGGGAGGGTGTTGTTAAGCTCAGAAGCCCCAGCTTTGAATATCTTGGCTGATTTTGCATTAAGCTTGCATGCTTAACCAGTATTACCAACTAGCTTGATATAATTGTACTTTTCTCAGCTAAGAAGCTAACTGGCTGTGTGTAGTTAACCTCTAAATGCTGGAAGTTTTTGTTAACTGGGCATATTTAAAATCCAAATAGAAATGTGAAAACCATAAACAAAGTCTCAGGTTTTCCCATTTATTTATTTATTTACTTACTTAAATTTAATATTCTTACATGTCCAGGATAATTTTTAAATGATACTTTAGCAATTTGATTACTTGAAATGGGTGCTCATTACTGTACCAGAAAAAAAAGCCCACTAAAGATCCTTATTGTTACTAATGAAGAAAATTATAACAGACATGGTTGAAGTACTATTATTCCCCTTTCTCTCTTCTTGCTGTCCTCAGTGTTATTTACATTGATGTGAATTGCAAGTAAACTAATATTATCCATCTCTCTGTTTTTTCCTTAATTTGTTGACTTTAATTTTAGTATGTCTTAAATAAGCGCTTACTGAAGATGAAGTAAGATATGCAAGCAAGTAGTCCTTTTATCAACAATTTTGCCACAGAAATACACAAACATTTCAATGGCTCTTCATTAGCAAACAAATCAACAAGTGATATTTTAATGCATGACTTTATTCCATCTCTGTGGGGACCGTAGTTGAGAGTGTGATGTACAGTACAGAGAAAGGAATCATCAGCCACAATGTCCCAGGGCTCTATCCATTGAGGACTTCTCAGCCTCTGCTTAAAGAGTGCATTTAATTGACTGATAGACAGTAGCTTCTTTGTTCACAGAAGACAGCGAAGTAATGGCAGCTTGAAAATCGTACCATCTACAGGATCTCCTGAGACTAGTAACAGGGGGATATGTGTCAGGAATAAATAAATAATCTAATTATTAAGCCACTTCCTGTCAAGTTAACTCCAATTTGTTGGCTTTTGAAGGCAACAAAACGAGGCATTTTTCCTCATTATGCTTCTCTTTTTATACCACTGGTAATCACAGGCGGATTAAAGGGTGCCTGATTGGTTTTTTTGTCAAGGAACTGAGAAGCAGCCAACAGTACAGAAAAACAGAGTTGGGGTTAGAAGAAATTTCATGCTTGTCTCCTTTCCAGCTCCCTAACAGCCCACATTGCTGCCCCATACAGTGCTGCCAGCTGTACAGCAAATGTGTACCCCTCCAACGGCGGCCTACCAGGCCACAGGCTCCATCCTGAGAGCTGTGAGATACCTTGCAATCTTGGCAGGTAGCTACTGCTGTCATAGGCATAATTCTAAAGGTGACCTACGAAACCCCGTCAGCTCACCAAATGCAACAATATGAGCAGCTGAAGTTCGACACCCACTCTCCATATTGGCTTCTTTTGTTTCGCTTCCTGCACATACATTGCAGGGAGAAACCTCGGGACACACTCCGTCAAAGAACCGGAGGCTTCTCTGCTTGGAACAGGGATGATTTAGAAAAGCAGTGATGAGGCTACCCTCTGTGCTGACAGCTAAACACGGCCGAAGGAATGTGCTAAGGCTCCTGATAGAGCCTGCAATACAAATGGTCAGCAACAAAGAACAAAAGGGAAGGCTGACACTGTGCCATTAATTCAGCCCGTGGTGCCTAAGTATTAACATGCACGGTATATCATTGCAGTGGCTCGGAGGAGAATGTTACAGCAGGTAAAGGGAGAGGAACAACTTTCATACTGCCTGACATTACCTTTCGAGAGCATCCCCTTCATCAAGTGCTGTTCACACCACAGGCTTTTCTGCAGGAAAAAACCTAAAGCTTCTGTGTGCTTTGCTTCATTTCTTTACAAATCAGCTCCAGCCTGAATTGTGGACATTTTTCAAATGCTACTTTTAGTAGTATTATCATTACCATTATTACTACTAACAGTATTATTTAATAATAAGGCAATTTAATTCTACTTTGCCAGAATTTTTTAAATCCAAGGTGTCTTCCCTTCCCCCACGAAAGGGTTCACATATATCTGCATACTCTGTCCTGACTGAACCATTTGTGATTTTAAAAGCCCAGACTAAAAGCTGTCTCAAAAAGCCAGGAGCTGTCCCTGATTCAACCCCCTGAAATGCAGCCCCAGCTCCATGCAGGGCAACTTCAGTGGGTGACAGCAGGTACCCTGGGATACGGGGGATAGCAAGGAACCTGTAACTCAAATGAATAGGTGACACACCTAAGCTAAAGCCCAGCGCATGGTGCTGCTGCAACACGTTTACAGCTGCCTTTGCTGTTTCCGAATACATCTTGAATTTTTTGTTAAATTGCGCAGATAATTAAAGCCTCTTCATATTTACAGTCTGCTTCATTGGTACCATGAATTCTGTTTTCAGTTACTGTCTGCAAATTCCCTCTCTGCCCAATTTCATACTAAGCAATAACACTTCATTTTACATAAGTTTTATCTGATGTCCCCATACAGAGCTGCCAGCTGTACAGCAAATGTGCAGCTCTCAAACTGAGGCCTACTAGGCCACAGGCTCCATCCTGAGATCTGTAAGGCACCTTGCTGTCATTGGCAAGCGTTCCCAGCTATTGCTGCTACCATCGCTCCACACTACACACAACTTAAAATCATCTGATTATTAGAATTTGTGGTCCACACTCCATTTTATCCTTTATTTAATCTATCCCCAGATCACACATTTGTTTAAATGTTTTGGCTGGTTTACAAATCATGCAGCCATCTGCACAGTAGGTGTGACACCATTTTTTAGACAAAAGTTACATTACAAAACAACAAAGATAAAGTCATTTGAAATGCTTTGGTGTTTGTTATTCTGCCTGGTTTGCTTGGACCAACTCTAAGAAATAAATAGAATTATCTGTGTAAATCGATGAACATCTATGAAAAACAACACCCAGCAGAACACAGAGCTTGCTCCATTACCTACGTTAATATCATGACAGCTGAGGAGAGATGACCTGGCCCACTTCTCATCTCTCCTGTACAGATGGCTATTAAAGAGAAAGTATCCCTTTTGTATGGTCCATGCAGAAAGCCTTTATGGGCTTTTCAAATAAGCCAACATTGCCCACAGGAGAGTAGCTTCCTGTTAGTATTAAACAGCCCAGATTTCGCCTATTTTGTAACCCAGCTCCTCACAAAATAAACCTACGTTTTCTCAGATTTAACTCCAAATGCTTGTTTTCCTGGATATCTCAATTACATCTCCTCCTTGTGCAGACAAAGTAACCAAGTATCCTCTAACTTTTAGACAACTTCTTGACAGCTCCAACTGCAAATAGGAGATTCCCAAGTATTTAGAAGATTTACCAGTGCTAAGAGGGTATGATCTGTCCTTCAATATAAATCAACAGTTTCCATTCCTTATTACTCAGGAGTCAGCAAAATATGACCAACTAAAGGAAGTCTCCATTTCCTTCCTCCTCCAGTGCATAGATGGATATCTTTGGATTCTTTTTATCCAAACCTCGTGTAAGAGGGACTTCGCAATGTCAGTTTTAGTATAGAGTTAGTTAAACTGAGGTGCTGAAGACTTATTACTTGAGGTCAACATAGTGCAACAAGCCTTAGTTGTCCAGCACAGTTTTCCATGTAAGTGAAAGGAAAATCATGAGGTTTAATGACCTAATCTTAGGCAGCAGACAAGTAACAGAATCTGTGACTGCCACATGCTATTGCAACCAGACTAAAATTTGCTTGGGCTCCAGAAAGCTGACTGAGATTTTCCTTT
The DNA here is from genome assembly GCF_012275295.1 of Melopsittacus undulatus. Classification (NCBI taxonomy): domain Eukaryota; kingdom Metazoa; phylum Chordata; class Aves; order Psittaciformes; family Psittaculidae; genus Melopsittacus; species Melopsittacus undulatus. The sequence continues at coordinate 47,440,667 of NC_047527.1, read as the reverse complement.
GTCCTGACATCAGTGCTGTGGTCCATACGTGTCATATTGTGCACTTCACAAATAAGATGATTTATTTTTATAAGTTTACTATGCATGCAGTTAGTATATGCATAATGCAAACATGCATATCCAAACAACACATAAGCATATATACATATTATTTACTTCAATCACTGTCACTGAAAATATAAAAAATCGTGAGTTGCAATAAGATATGTCTTTATGTCTTCTAATGGTTACATACTATTTCTCATTGTAAAACACAGCTGTAAAATGTCTTTGCAGGGAAATTGAAATGTGAGAGTACACTTTCTATATACTCTCCTTTTTAAACTACAATTGTTCCAGCATAGATTTGTTTACTTGGAATTTGATGAAGTATTTGCTGGTGTAAACTAGAATTGTTCTTGTCAACTGCAGGGTTGCTTCATCCTGTTTTCCCATTTGCTTCCTAACTTCAGTGCTTGGCATCTTTTTTCCTTTCCCTTCATTTCCTCCTCCTGCTCACACCTGCTACCTCACTCAATTCTACACAACATCCTCCCCTCAAAAACAAGTTCTCCCCCTCACTACAACAGACTTTACAAAAAGTGATTTATACAGGATACTGGAAAGGTTAAAGAAAGAAAAGTCTGTTTACTTATCAGAAATGACCTGTTTAGAAATTGTCAAAAGTAGGGTTGCAAAAAGGTGCTGAATCCTGACCGTGACACTCTTCCCCTTTGCTCTTTGACTCTTCAGAGAGGTAGTGGTTCTTGCTACAACACTGTCACTTGCTTTTTTCGTCAACAGAAGTAGCAGCGAACTACAAAGATTGTGGCTGTTTCCCCCTTTTATCATTCTCTTTGTCAGCCTGATCAGTCCTCAATGGTAAATGTGCTGCTCTGTTGTGCACAGCCAGCGGCTCGCAATTTGCTCACTATGTTTCATGAGACAGTTGTTTGTGGCTGTTTGGAACACATTTGCCTCTTTGGGGATTTATGCGCTAGTTGCAATGCCAACCTCCATAGTGATAGAGATTTCTTTCTACTAAAATAGATAATTAGAAGCTGGTAATTATTGGTCAAGAATTATCAGAGTGAAAAAAATTAAGCTCTTCATAAATAGTTCTTGGCAATGTCATCTCTTTACATTATCTCATGCCTAACAGCACTTTACTGAGAGCACTTACAAATTTACACTACTGCTGTTGAGCCTCATAATTTTATATGGAGTAATTCCTTTTCTGAGTTAAACATGTCTACACTCCCCCAGTTCTGAGCCACTCTTCATGTACATATGTGCTAAATCCCAGGCAACTGTTATGGCAACTGTTTAGTCTATTTACACTGAACTTCATTAAATACTACAGATGTAAAAGAATCAGTAGAAGAAAAAAACAATGTTTAGCTTGTCTGCTTAAAATAATAGGGAAAATAATAGGAGGAGCAGTGGAGTGCAGCCAACAGAACACAAACAATGGCAGACTCTCTTCCTTACCCTCTCAGGTCAAATGCCAACTGTAAACTATTTGATGAAAACAAAGGGATGCCAGAAATCCTCCCTTTTCCATAGACACCATGCACCCAGAAATAGAATTTTCTCAGAGAAAGCTGCTAAAAATGCTATTTATTCCACCTGGGGGGAAAGATAAAAGAAAGAAGGTGGATGAAGAATTACCCTTTATGCCAGCACTTCCTAAACGCATGTGAAAAACACCTGGATTTATATTTCTTCCTTTCCCACCCAAAAGCTGAGAAATTGTTTTACCAACAAATTTCAGAATACATACACACCAATGAACATGCTTTCCAAACAAAAGTACGTGCTTACATCTAGGTCTAAAATAATGCTTAAATGGAGGGCCTATTTAAAAAAGCCCACAGTTTGACTTGCTTTCTGTCCACTGGCATCACTTAGCCTAAGCTTGAATCAGTGGGTAGTTTAAGCAAACACTAAGCAAACACAGGCATTGCTCGACAAGCTCTGTGTCTAGAAATGTGCTGGCAGATCTGGCAGTCAGAACTCTTGAACTTTCACTCACTTAATGCAAGCCAGGAATTCCACTTCTTTGCCTCTTTGTCCTCATCTATTCAATGGAAAAGGCTTATTGCCCTGTGCCTTCACAAAGATGCTGGGAAGACTCAACTGAAGGCTGTAGAACAATTTTAAAATGGGAAATTCTAGAAGTAATGAACATGTAGTTACTGAGGAAAGTTACCCCTATGACATCTTTTTAATATATTTGTATAATAATTAATGTAAATTACATTGTTGTCAAAGATACTTCAGGTTACACTTCACTGGGTCATCTGCAGATTTTATTTTCCATTAGGTGGCATAATCCCTCTTGTTGAATTGATTGAAACGTATAACAAAATCTGTAAAAACATTATATACCCTCCTAACAAAGAAGAGTAAGAGGCTTTTCAAATAGCCTCTAATCCTTCTTCCCCTGCTAAATGTCTAGTTGAGATTATATTTGATTAGACAAAAACACACACATACACACAACCTAAAAATATCTACCCTCAGTGGAGCTATTTTAGCCAACAAAGTAATTCCAGTTGCCTTATTTAAAAGTCTAAGTTTCACACTGGGGTTTTATAAATGTATCTTTGCCTCAGTGACCTTCCATAATGCAACTTCTCTCTGTGGATGTTAGCAACATGAACTCAGTTTACATCCCAGGATCATGTTCAAAGGGCATGGTAATTAAATGGGACACCATAAACTTTTCTAGGTTCCCGAACGGGCAAAAAGATGGTGAGTATGAACTGTTTCCCTCAGCTGGCTGAGCATACACCTGTATCAGTGGTTCCCATCCACTTCTGACTGGAGTCTGGCAGATGACTTTCCACCTTCTTGTTTGTCCCATGGCCCAACTGGCTCTCCTTTTCTCCTTTCACTGAATTATGATTATGGTATGGTGACTTCAGGTAAGAAGACACCACATCCATCAATAACCGCAACACAGATAATGCTAGCATTTTACTGTGAGAGGAAATAACAGTTCCTGACACTGTGTGATGATGTCTGCAAAGGCTTTTATTGCCCCTGTATTTGATCTAGGGATTATCACACTGTTTGGCTTTTTTAACTCCTGCCTTCCCAGATTACTTTCCTTTTCCTTCACATTTAAAGTCCTTCTTTTCTCTCTCTTTTCCCAAGCTTTCTTACTTTCCCTTGTGCAGAGGAGAAAAGACACCTTGTTTTACCCATCGCCTATTAGGAAAACAGGGCAAGAAGACATATTTTATCAGATACATGTAGAAAAGGAGGGACCAATGTGTTTAGGAAACCATTTCTTCTTTTTTGGCAAATGGGCTGTCAATCAACAAGTCAATATTCACTTAAGTGTTTCACCTAAAATATTTTTCAATTTACATATTGATATGCATCCAGATATCTATGGGTGTATATATATGGGTTATGTATTATATATAATACACAAATGGGTTTGCCTGTTTTCTGTATTATATATGAATACTACAAGCCTACCTACAGACACACATAAGCTAAGACCAATTTTAAACAGCTTAAAGTCACGCCTTGAACCTTTCTCTCAAGACAGAATATGGTCTTGGAAAAAGGCCTGTGAACAATGATATAAATTAAAGGGGAGGGGGAAGAGTGAAATTGGAAAGATAGCTAAGGAAAAATCCAATTAGTGGTGAGAAGGCTAACAGAATCGGAGATCAGAAATTATTTTTCTCTGTGCTTTGACTGCGAGGTCACATTCAAAACTCTCTGGAACACTGATATTCCTTTCACTCCACTCCAGCACAAAATCCCCCTGCATTTGCTTAATCGAGGATACATCATTAGGAGCTGCACTGTTAAGTCTGGCAGTGCAGATAAGAATCTTCCACTGAACACAGATTACCACAAGCATGACCAGAAAATCTCCCTGTATGTTTTGCAAGCTCCTTCTTTATTTCACTGGGAAGGTTTTACATTAAGCGCATTTAAATCTGTGTCACTATGGTTATGTCATGAAGCAATATCATGCATGATTAGATACAACACAGACAAAACAATTAAATATTTTGAAAAAGATTCTCTTTCTCATTCCACTGCATCCAGCTTTTAGAAATAAAACATAGGCAGTTAATAGCTCAGTTTAAGAAAATCTCCATCTCTGCAGATCTGCAGGCTGAAGCCAGCTAACTGGATTTGTCCTGATTTACTGTCTCTTTCCTCCTTTCTCTCCTCCCATTCTGACCCTCTAGCAATACTCATCCAGAAAATAGAGAAAGAAAATAGAGAAAATCTGAGCATTTTGTGAAAGAAGTGGGTTCCTATTCTGAAAACATGGGACACTGGAGAAGTGTGTGGCAAGCATACACACCACTGTGCTATTCCAGCATCATCCATTACCCACAGTGTCCATGTTCCCTCTCACCCCTTACATAGTGTCACTATATGTTGCATTTAAGAACATGTTGAACACTGAATTCAAAGAAGACAGCAGAAATAGCGAGTTCTGTTGTTAATAATAACCTACTTTTAAATTCCACGTTACTGACCCAGATTGAATACTGTGAAGCAGTTCAAATTATCTCCTCCCCAAAGACATAAAATATCAAAACTAAAGCTTACTCCAACAGGCAAATCACTTTGCTTCTTTACAAAACGAGCTTGCCATTTGCATTTATTCAATTCTATGAAAAGCATACGAAATGTTCGTGCTCTCAATGTATTAAAACCTGTTAATAAAGTACCTAGACAAATGGGCTATTAAGTTTTGGCAGGTAAATTTGTTTTACAGTGCAGCCAAATTACTAGTGCTTATGGAAGAAATCTGCATGTTACCTTCAAAGAAAAAAAGCCCCAACAAACATCAAAATATTTTTAAGTTAAAAAATGAAAAAACCCAGCAAATTCTCTTCTGCTGGATTCTTAATTACTGGCTTTTATACTATGCTGTTTGGTCTGTGCTTTGCATGCTTTTCTATCATTATAGAAATAAAAACAGTGTAAGGGAGGCAGGAGTAAAAAAATCAATGGCATCCATCTCTGTCTTGAAAAGTGAAATTCGGAAAAGAGGCTAAAAAAATGAGACAACTCCAGCAATGTTATCTTATTAGCGGGCAAATGATGTGCTTGATAAATTTAATTGGCTGATAGAACTCTTAGTGCTATTACTGAGTGGTTACCAAATTGAAAACATTATGGGTAAACCATAGGGAATAAGCAAATAATAGGAAAATATGAATATCAAAGAAAAAGCAGGTTTTGCTTTATTCCAATTTACAACTTTAACAGCCTTGTAAACATCAAGCCAGGCTTGGATTCAGGAATCCTAAAAGACTTTTTTAATACTTGTACCTAAAAGAGCAGATTCCATTACTGAATACTACAATTCCTTGGGTTTTTTTCCAAAGAAATTATAGTATTTAATTGTACACAGATACACTCAGGATTTTTTTCCATACTGTTCAAACACAACAAACAATACTATTTTATGGCCATTTGAATTATTTATGTTTCCTAATGACAAAAACTTGCCAGTTTTGATTTTGGTACCAAGGTGCTTGAGAAGTACACAGTAGTGTCATTACCATAATAACTTCTGAAATTAAAACCTGTCTAAAACTCTACGGAAAGCTAACATCCAGTTCATTACCATTGCTGTTAGTTTGTTTTCAATAATGCAAAAATGATTAGAAGTTTAATTTGCTAATCACCTGTGTTTTGACTGGCAGTAGATATATAATTCTCTGCAGAAGTCTAAACTAGCCCTTGCAGAAAATAAAGTATGTTAATGCTTTATCAAGTCTAATAATATGAATAAAAAAGTCAATCATGCCTAGGTTAATCATTGATGGATGCACAATTAATTTCTCCTTAACTCTGTTTAATTTTAGAGGCAATGATGATCATGAGTAAGACAAATGGCTATCTGTCTTGGAGAAGTTTTAGTGCTTCACTTACCAATCATGTGGTTTGCAACATGAACTTGGATATCCCATTCATTGTAGAAAACCATCTGACATTTGATGCACTGGTAGGTCTTCTTCTAAAGAAACAAGGGTAGATAAAATTTACTGAAACGTACAATTGGAACCATTTCATTATAACTCAGAATACTGAGTTCAAAGTGGTCATTTAAAGCTCTCCAGCAGTGTTTTCATTAAGGCTTAATTATTAATATTAAAAAAAATATCATGCTCTGTAGTTTTCTAGTACCTTTCATCTGAATTTCCTGAAACTCTGTAGAGACTGTATTTTTTCAGCTTTCTAGCTCTGTGGACAGACCAGTTTTGCTAAAACACCAGCTTTACATTCATGGAAGGCAAAATGCAGTGAGGATGTGTGGGATATGATTCAAACAATACGAACATCAATGTGAATCCTTCACTTTATACCAATGGATTAGGCCCACTACAAAACTGAGGGAAGCCAGGAACAGAACACAGAAATCAGAAATCTGCTTCTCCTTCATTCTTAACTGGGCTGCAAAATCTCCTTCACAACATACATTTTAAAATGGTCCATCAGGTTGACATCTTTCAAGGGATCCTGCTCGTATGGACAAATGGTTACTCTACCTGGGCAGTTGCTTCGGTATCTATTGGCAAGTCTGCACCAAAACTGGGGAGGCTGGCTGGAAACTAGGCAGAGACCAATCCTTCTGGCCACATTACATTAGGTCTGATTTAAAGACCATGGTGTATACAGATCAAATTTCATTATAAACCAGGATATGCATTTCTCTCTTTGGTGCAGTTTTTCATTTGTGTCTTAGTGTCTTTCAAAAGAGATCTGATACTTGCTTTTCTACAAGGTATATCACTTGTCCAAGACATTTCAAAATCCTAAGAATGTGATTGTATTTTCTCTTATCTTCTTCTTGACCTGAATTGGTCAGAGATTTGATATAGGAAAGCATTACTTTAAAAGTGAAAACTAAAGAGTATATTCAAAAGTAAGATTTTGTGTTTTCATCATGAAACTTAAAATCTGAAGTTATCCACATATCCAATGAGACAAGTCAGATTCATAAAATTATTCAACTGCATAATTGTAGTATCAAGGACTCAAGTCCTAAGGTAACAGTGCTGGAAAGCTCAACTGTTGTTTTGAAGATGCAACAAAAGCAAGGTAAGCCCTGAACTGCCACATCAAGGCAGTAACTCAAGAGACACGTATCTTTCTGTACAGCCACAGGCACCTTGCCTACATCAGCAAAAAGAAAAAAAAAAACGAAGAAAAACATATATTTTTTAAAGAATGTAAAGCTAGAAAAAGCTGATACAGATGTATTAAATTGCAGATTTCACATACACTAGGTGGGGAAGAAGGAGGGTTCACTGGATAATGCGAATCAAAAATACAGCCTGTCTTGGACAAATTTACCTTCTGAAGAGTGTTATGCATCTGGTACTATTGATTATATTAACAAAAATAAAAGTTTATTTTACACCTGACTTTAAATATTATTAATGACTTGCTGGATTTTTTATCACCATCTAAATTTAGATGCCCTGTCCTGGACAGGTAAAGTGCCCATCCGTTAAGTGTCTTTCTACTTCAAGCCTGTAAAAAGGAATACAAAGACTTTTTAAACATATGTCATTATATCTCCCCAAGTTAACTGAAAAAATTTGTGACTAATCAAAGTCAGTTCTGAAATTAAATGTTCCTGTGGGCTCCTCTTTACAAATCTCCCATTGCTTTTCATACACAGAGGCTATTTTAATTTTCTTGATGACAGTAACAAAAATGTGTTGCACCTCTTCTTGGTGGAAACAATAAGATTTTGCCACTTTTCATTTAAATCAACTTTAGCTTTCTGAAATGTAACCAAGTTAAATCATTACAAACAAAATCAATGGGCAACCAGAAAACAAATCTGCTTTGACTTAGTTTTACAGTTATGATTTGCAAAGCCTGCTGTTTTAAAAGGTACAGCACTTTTTCTCTTTTTTGCTGTTGTGACAATACAGGTAACATTGGTAGAATTCAGATTCAGTCGAAGGATTTCCCATTATATGTTGGTAAATTTAACCTTACTGCACTACATCTAGATCTATCAAAGACCTCTAAATAATGACAGTCACGATCAAGGATTTATTATGCTAAGCTCCTTACAAGATGCTTTTTGATGCTGACATATAGAACAACAATATTGCATAAATAACAATCACTCTTCCCTTTTTTTAAACATTGTTTCCCTTTAGAACTAGTTAGAAAATATTTCTTACTCCCTGATGACTGGCACTATATATTGTTTATTAGCATACCCCTAGCATTATTCCTGATATGTGACTTTGTTCAAAAACAAAGAAACATAAACTTAATGGCTGGTCTTTTCTCTTGTTAGCACAGCAACGCAGAGTGCATGTCAACAATTGTTGGCAAAATTATGACTGATGTACATAATGACAACACATCCAAAGGCTGGGGGTTTTTTGAAGTCTAATGCCAAAAAATAAAGTCATTTGACAACAACAAAAAATAGTAATTTACTAGCACTTACTAGCCTCTCCAGAATGATCTGACATATTTGTGGAATCACACAGAGGTTTTCTTTTTATCATGAAGGGAAGAATGTTTTTGTTACTGCTGCTTGATCAAGCACTAGGTCTTTTTTGTTTCCAAACATATTCTAAAGTGTTGACATCAACTTTTATTAGCTCAACACACACTCATCTCAAGGTGTCTAAACTTGTGCATGGTTAAGTTTTTATTTTAAAAGCAAACTAAGTAAATTCCAATTACACTTAGATTTTCAAAGTGATCAAACCCAGTCATTTTCACACCAAGCTGAACAAAACCCACTACTTATTTCCATATGTTTCACATTCTAAGGAAGCCTTTTTTCATGGCAAGTTACATCTCAGTCTCACAAGCTTTATCAGAACCATGGGACTCATAACTGCTCACAGGAGCTTCTGAGTCCTGACGTGCTTCATGCCAGGTCCCAGTTCCCTAACAGGGTGAGATCCAAGGGAAGACTCAGCCCCTCCTCACGCTGTGTTCACGCAAAGGGGAAAGTTGGTGGGGAAGACAGAAACAAGCCCTGGAGTATTGCAGCTTCATGTCCCCTGCCTGGATAGCTGGGGAAGAAGCCTTGCAGTATCTGTGCCAGTCACCCTTGCCTACAGAGGACTTAGAAGGAGCAAGTGGGCACCCAGGTCTTGCCTTGCTGTCCCAACTCACAGCCCAGGGTCACAAAGTGATGAAGGGTAGACAGCTGAGGGCACTTCCACCTTAATCTGTCACTACTGCATTTGCCAGAGGACGTGTCAGCCTCCTGTTAGACATCAACATTCCATCATCCTCATTCTCCCTTCCAAACACAAAAACAAGCCGACACTCATTTCTTGTTACAGAATAACTTCAAATCAGCAAGAGTGGGTCACAGAAGACCCTTCATTGCATTTCCATATGGACTCAGCCAGGACCAGTAATAGTAGCTGGAGAAGCCATACTGTACTCTAAACTGTGCCTTACTCCAAAACTCCCAAAGATTTGTTCCAGACAAGAGTGACACACAAACTTGATGGAATTAAGAAGGTGGTTTAACATTTTCCTTTCATTTCTTACATTACTGTTGTCTCATGTTTCGCAAAAAGTCTTCAATAAACAAGTCCACAATCCTTCACTAAACCCCCTCCTGACACAAATGTAAGTCCCAGTTTGAGTGTAAATCTAAGGCTTCATTCATTCCTAAGGCCATTCAAAATTGTTGTACAAGAGTAACTGCTTGGACTAAGTGTCTCACAAGAGCACTGGGCAATCTGGCTGCCTCTTGCATTCTGGTTCACAAAACTGATTTAAAGCTTTCCAGCATGCAAAGCTTCTCTGTGTCTTCCTTTAATGAGCTTTGGATAGGGTCTTCATTCCACACAGAGCATATGCATGTGTCTTTCTAATCTTTTGAATAATTAATATCACCTAGACCTTTAATCTTTGTCCTGATCCTCACCTATCACTTCAAGGTTTTCAGAATTTCCTTTCTATAAAGGTGCCCAAAGTGTCCATGTCAAGTCTAATGAGGCTTTGCTGCTTTTAGAAATGGCCCAAGAATATGACCTTTGTTCATAATTTTGTTTTTACACACAAGCAAAACAACTAATAACCACTCTACTAGAGGATTCAGTTCTATTCAGAAGAGCTTCAGAAGTATGCAGATCCTTCTGTGTAGCCTTCTGTGCCCTGTGACTGTCTGAGGTATCCACACATTCTTCTTTTTCTATTCCCCAGCCTCATTAAATTACTTGAAAATGAACTGCATATGCTATGTATCTGCCCATGCTCCACCTCCTTGTCAAAGTCGTTCAGAATTTTACCATCTGCCTATTTTGTTCTGACATTTCCCTGGGTTTGTACTATTGGGGAATTTCATCACCTTACTACTTATTCTTTCTTCCAGAGTACTGACATGCTGCATAAATTCAACAAACTTGGTGCAAATAGTGACTCTTAACGCTTTTCATTATTCACACTTGTCCAGCGTAACCTGCTTCAATTCACAAGACTCCTATGCTTTCCAAACCCAAGTTAGTCTTTCTTTTCTTTTCTAATCAAACAAAGTATATCTCCCTATGCCATACTTATTCACCTAACAGATTAATCTTTTATGCTATAGCATTTCAAAAGCTTTGCTAAAATCCTGGTAAATCATGTTTATAGGCTTCTCTGTCAGCACTTGGGGCTACTCGCAAAATGCTCTATTGAAAATTTTAAGCATGATCCTCCCTTTGTGAATCTTTGTCCTCTATCCTTCATTAAATCCAAACTTTCTAGGTGTTCTTCTATCATGTCTTTGATTAGCCTTTCTCTCATGTTCCTCACTGTTTAATCAAGCTCAAAAGCCAGTAATTTCATGTGTAATCCTTACATCCCCTGTTAAATGTCTGTTTAGTAGCCTTTTCCCAGGCTGTTGATACCTCTTTTTAGAAGACTGTAAATTTATCTGCTTAACGTTTCCTCTTATCTTCAGCTGCCTTCTCAGAGAGTTTGGGGATGGATGTTTTTCTGTGTTTGTAAGTCACTTTTTGTATACTATATTCCATTACATTATACCTAACCTATACTTTATTCTTCACCATGGGGAGGATGTGCCACAAGGTTCACAACAAAGCATTTTTTCAACAGTGCTGGTTTCCTTGATCACAAATACCACTGTTGAATCTCCTGTATCCCACTTGTAGCTGAATACTTCCTCCCTATATGAAATAACAAAAAATATGTTATAGCTTCTATGCACTGTGTCTACAGTCTCAGGTTTGCAGGAACACCTGGTCTATTTTATACGCCTTTCACACTTTTCCTGCATGACCAAAAGAGGCTTTGATGTGTACCTGTTAACATTATTTACCCTCATCACATCAGTAAAGGGGACTTTCAAGGCTTTTCCTCGCCTCAGTTTCAACACAGACTGAAGGTATGGATCAGTGACACAGCTGAGACAATCTGCTGCTGCCAAAAGAGAGTGATGCCACACCTCCCACATTCTCAAATTCCCCTCTCCCATACCAATCATTCACTCACAAATTCCCTCACATTAAACCTAGGGTGGAGCTATTTCAACCTGTTAAACCAACAGACAGGTAACCTGACAAGAAAAAGTGGATAGCTTCCAACAGATCATATGCAAAACCAAGTTAAAACTTGCACACTAACTACAGTAACGTGCCAGTGCTAACTCCTAATGCTGCCAGCTGATTTATTACATCATTATTTTATTAAGCATTAGCAGTGTGCTTGGCCCTGCATGAGGCACAAGAGCAACCACGGTCCCAGCTTATTTGTCCATTTAGCCATTTTTCATCATAGCTCAGATTATTTTTGACAGCACCTTAATTGAGGATTTCTTTTCTGTCTTCCTGAATGCTTATTTTGTCAACCTTAAGCTCTTACAAAACTAAGCATATGTTAGCCAGTTTCACTGCATAGTTAGCTATTTATCTTGCTTATGGGGCACTGTCATTTTGCATTTCTTTTTTAACTAATTGCTAACTCTTCTCATTGCTCACACAACACCCTTTAATTAGTATTTCCTGATTGCTTTTAAAAGCACAATGATTTTATGAGGGATCTTCTGTTCTTCTACAGTTGTTTAGCAGGGTCTTACTGTAGCAGCGTCTGAGTGTATATGCCTAGAGAAAGGATACAATCAATCCTGTAAGGTAAGCAAAACAAAAATGGAGAAACCCATTATTTTTTCTAATTTCTTCCATTATGGTTACTTATTACTTTAATACACAAGAGGAGTCAGAGATACAAATGTTTGTTCTAAAAGCCCTTCCATCCCTGTTCTGCTTGAAGTTGGGGTCTGCCATTCTGTCTTTCACCTTTATGTTCTGGATTCTGCATTCTGCATTTAATCATGTCTGTCTTCAATGTCTTAGTTACAAACCTTCCCTTTCCCTGGCTTATGAAGTGCATCAGCTTGCAATGTCTCACCTCCCCCCCAAGGAAAGAACCACACCTCACAACATTTAAAAACTGCATCTCTTCCTTTTGAGTTCTCCAGTTCTTTGTCTAGGCCTTCAAAGTGAGGTACTTGTCAGAAAAGTGACTCTAAAACCTGGCAGCACAAGGGTGTACATTTGTTTTCTTTCAGTTACTTCACATCCGCTTTACATAGGTTGTAAGTACAAACAAGTAGCAGTAGTGTGAATTTGGTTTGGTTCTGAAAAGCAAACTTCTGTCTATCCTGATCCTGTGTAAGGCTGAGCCTCTGAGGACTACAAGCATATGTGCTGAGCAGTGCTCAGGAGTTCAGGGCTGGAGGTGTCAGCAACTGAACTTTCTGTCATCATCTCATCTCTTGTTCCCTCCTTACATTTCACTTAAAGGCTGCTAAACCTGAGGCCCTCTGAAGCCTGAGAGCTGCTAACCCATCAAGAGGCATCCCAGCATTCACCAGCTCAGTATCAGAGCAGTTTGGTGGCTAAGGGCATTAAGGAGAAACTATGATCAAGACTGCACTGATAATTTTGCAGATGCCGTGGCACCAAAGCACAGGCAGTAGAGCATGACTTGGCAGGTACAAGAATACCAGCAAAACGCTGATATTCTTAGTTAGTTTATAAGACTTTTTTCTTTTTAAAGCTTTTTTTTCTGTTCATTTTAAAAAAGGCATACTGAAGACACACTATCATTCAAAAAAGCCACTACTTGCTTCACCAACAATCAGCACCAAATATAACCCAATAAAATTAACAGTTTGCGAGTATGCAAAGAGAATTCTGTTTTGTCTCTTTTCTCCATCACAAATTTTGCGAAAGCTATCTGGATTTTAAGAGAAAGGGGAAAACAGAGGCTTTTTATATACCTTATTTTATTTGAATTAAACCTTAAAACCATTTTTATCCCACACTGTGGAAAATTAATGCTGATTAACTTCACTTTCCAGAGTGTGACTTTGGACTCTCCCCCTGCCCTTAACTGCCCACTTTTAACCCAGCCTTTACTCCTGCAGAATTCTGGGCTATTACTTACCAAGATAATTTCATCCTACAGAATAGAACTTGTGCTCAAAAATATGCGCCATTAATATTAATGTACAAACAGAAATATAGTACTCATGCATAATATATAAGAAATTAATTTTCATTGAAGTATCAGGAGAAGGATTAAACCCCTTAGATCCTTCTCATGCAATTAGCTCTACACTTTGGGAAGTCAATGGGACTTCACAAATGAAGGTTTCACATGGTAACGCTGTTAAGACTGAGGTTTTATAAAGACTTGCTTGCACTACAGAATATAGGAGTTCTACCACCATACTGCTGTAATTATACTACTACCCTGTGTGGATACTCTTAGGCCACATCAATGTTAACAAATATACTGGTAACATCTGAGCTGGCACACAGCTGCTGACACTGCAAGGATGTTTGACTGCGTGCCCAGTTGAGAAACCTCCACTGGGGCAGTGCAGCTGCCCAAGGAAGTGGTGTACCAGCAAAACAAGCACTCTGCTGAGCCAGCCTTCAATGCTATCCACAGTGATCTGTGTCTAGCTGGCTTTTCCTCTGAAGAGGTGCTTGCTTTCCTCTAAGAGAATGAAGGGAACGTCCCAGAATTCCCTCTATCTTATTTCATAATCTTTTACTTTCACACTACTTCTTAAAATTCCAGCAGTTCATCTTAGGTACATCCTGAAATAAGCTCATTTCTTTTTGCATGGGCTTCAGTCTGCCATTTCCCTACCAGATTGCAGCATTTGTTTGAGAAGCAGAATGTCATACTTCTGGGTTTGCAGAACTCCACCACCATCACACAAACCACCTACCAGCTGTGAAGCAGGGAACATAAGAAAACTGAGGAGTTACGGTTAAGACAGCTAGCTCAGTGAAATCATCAGGTGATGCAGACACTCCTTGACTATACCAACAAAAGAAGCACCAAGTAGCAGAATAAGAGCAATTGCAAGTTGACTGCTGTCAGTCATGGTTGCAAGGTTTTCATGTGCAGACATCCATTCTACTAGAGACTGCCATTGAACCCATTCCAACCATCAGTAGAAACAAAAAAAAGACTGTTGTAGCAGTGAAAAAACAAGTACAAAAGGAAATTTGGAAGTTTGGAGTCTCAGATTGTTCTTTGTTGGTGAACCACCCTGTTTCCTACTGGAAACTGTAGAGAGGAAGAGGTGGCTTTCCAGATATGGAAAGTTATTACATGTGTCTTTTTGCACAGAACATTGCATCTGGATAGTAGGTAAAAAACAGAGGAAGTCCATCCAACACAGGATACCAATACTGGAAGTATGATTGAAAAGAACAAATACCTTCTTCTTTCTTACCTCCCACCTTGCTTTTGAGTATATAAGCAGCAAGCAACTTTTATATGGCCATATATGGAACTGGCTGTATTTTTAAGTCACTATTCAGAGGCATTTCACAGGCATTAGAAGTGATCAATGAATGCATGTGAAAGTTTCATCTTGAGGAATTCAAGCCTCTATTAAAAACTGCAGACAGACTTTTTTCTCAGATTTGCACATTATTACTGGTAGGACTGTACTGAGATGCTCAATATCAGGAGAGGATCCATCCTTTGATTACCTGACTTATGAAGCTATCAACTAACAATAAAAGTTTAACCACCAAGGAAGAACAGGATGACATCAACATATATTTGGCAGAGATGCCCAAAGGATGGCAGAAAACAGAGAACCATAGAATGGCTTTGGCTGATTTCTGGGGGACCTCTAGTATAGCTTCTCTGCTCCAGTAAGGCCACCTAGAGCTGCACCACATGCAGATGGCCTGTGAGTATCTCAAAGGATACACAACCTCTCTGGGTAACCTGTGACAGTGCTCAGTCACTCTCACAGTAAGTGTTCCCTGATGTTCAGAGGGAACTCACAGAATCATAGAATCATAGAATGGTTTGGGTTGGAAAGGACCATCTAGTTCCAAGCCCCCTGCCATGGGCAGGGACACCTTGCACTAGACCACGTCACCCAAGGCTCTGTCCAACCTGGCCATGAGCACCACCAGGGATGGAGCATTCACAACTTCTTTGGGCAACCTGCTCCAGTGCCTCACCACCCTCACAGTGTGTCAGCTTGTGCCCACTGTCTCTTGTTCTGAAATGTCCCATTGCAAGGACAGATGTTAGCGGGAGACATATTTCTGCGATCGTATTCAGCAGAAAATACTGTAAAAAATACTACAGGTCATATTTTACATAATAACTTGTAATACAATGCAAGAAATTGAATAAATGAAAGACAGGTTTGGTCGGAGGAAAAAGTACATAGGGTTTTGAACAATCAGGCCTAAGATCTATTACCAGCCATCACAGAGCTATGGGAAGTCAAAGAAGAGGGCTCCTTAACAAGATGCTACGTATCAGGTAATAAATTTATGTTCATTTTGTACAACTTCATGAAATAAGCAGTACTGGGGCTACATAACCATTTAAAATTAATGGTTAGCCCATTTCATCTCCCTGTCGACAAAGTAACAAATTTGGGTGTTATATTTGTTGCATGAGACAATACACACACTACATATAACAACTTTATTGAACAGTGGTATAAAACACTTCTCAAAACATTTACAGTCACTTAAGAAGTTGTCTGAGAGCACTACAAAGAACAGATCATGATTTCTTAAGGCTTCATTTCTTGTCATTGATTGACTTCTGCATAAAAAACGGGTTTGAACTTCAGTTAAAGCCATCTTCCTGGTTTGGATTTCTGACAGACCTCTTTCCCGTTTGGATTCTATCACCTGCTGAGTCACCTCTCTTTCTAAACACTGTAAAAACTTTACAGGCCTTGAGATTCCTGCTCATCTATGAAGATTTTCTTGAAACTGGCCAAGACTAAGCCAAAAGTAAGATGGGGAGAGAGAGAACTCTCTAGAGGTATGTAAACCAGCAGATGTAAAGAAACATGCCATGATTTGCCATGTCTTGTTCCTAAACACAATCAGGCTAGAAAAACAGGGGAAATTTCTTGTTGTTTCTACCCAGTTCTGAGGTCAGAATACAAACACATACAAATACTATTGTGACTTTCCACTGGGGCTGTGCAGAAGGGAAATTGTGGCATGTTACCCTGGTCACTTGGCCAGCAGATACCTGTACATGGAAAGCCCCATGAGGACAATGGGCTGCACAGCTGACCTGTCGGGAGTATGCATCTCAGATGTTTTATCTCATAAATTCAGCCTCTCTAGAGATGCTTAAGCATCCACATTCCTGCGTCCCTCTCCAGTTCTGCCTTTCTTCAAACAGGCATTCCCCCCCAGTGCATTGTTTCATGAAAATCTTGGTTTGGTGCTCTGGAAACCTTTGGAGAACACACCATCCTTTCTTCTTCTTATGAAAAGTTTTCCACAGGTGCGAAGAGGGTGCCTCTCCCAATTTTCCATCTGAAGGCTCTGACAAATAACAGGACAGACAAATGGTATTAGATTTTAATGATCAGTTGGCAGGCAACTAAGAAAACTTGCTACAATTACCCCTCTTGATTCTGTTCAGCAGCTCCCAACCAACACATGGGCTTCTTTTCACAGACTGAATTCATGGTGTAAGAGAAGGTGGGAAGTTTGCTGCTTAACTTGGTAGGATCTACAGGAATAGGATAATAAATAGCACTACCCTTTTTAAATTCAGAGGGGACTCTCTCTGTCTGATAGCCCACTATTGAAAATGGAAAGACAAAGAGAAGAGAAACACTTAAGTCTGTATCTTGTCAGCCTCTTCATCGCAGTGGTACCACCCAAAATTAGAGCACAATGTAATGTGAAGGTGGCCTACTGTGGCAAGAAGAACAGGGTAGCCCTTCCTGAAGATATATATGGTCACATCTTAAATAATACTTTCCTGAAAGCAACGTAAAAACAATGCAAGAAGACAAAAATGGAATTCTTAGTGAGCTCATTCTGAAACTCCAGAAGCAGAAAATATGTTTGCCACAGATTAGTTCCACAAACCATTTTAAAGCCAGATCTTTGTGCCAGCAACAAACCTTCTTTACCTCTTTTTGTCTCCAGATCCAAAATCCAGCATGAAAATCACTTGTTCTGGGCCTGGATTCACTGACAGGAAACCCAAGGCACTACTTCTTACAGTTACATTACAAGTTTATGTGCTTATTCATAAAAATCCTGTAGTCAGAATGATCAGCTTGGATTGCTGATGAGGAGGATTATTTTAATTTCTTTATGCATTTCAATTAAATGCATGAGTATTGATTTCAGTACATTTTTTTTCAGTTAAAAGCACAGTGATTTATAGTGCTAAAATGCTATTGCCTGCCCTGCCAAAAGCATGCATCTGGGAACATTTCTGGGTTGCTCACAGTCTTTTCTCTCTTCTTTCCATCTCTGACTGCCAGTGTATGCTGTCGAAACAAACCAGCTACTTCAAAAGGCAGTTCCTGTTTTCTGTCTTTGTGAGTCTGGCAGTGTTTTGAGAAGGGGGGAGAAATAGTGAGAGAATAAAGGTAGATTCAAGGCCCATGAATAAAGATTAAAAAATCTAATGATAAAATAGTGCACCTACCTGAGCTCCATTCTTTCTCCCAGGGTGATACCATTTCTGGATTTATCTGAAGTCGGATAAGTTGAGTTTCAAGGAGTCACCAGCTCCACGCAGCATCTGAATTTTGTGACCCCTCCTCCAAAAGCTCATTGTCAGCCTGCACTTTCATGGCTCCTTCCAGAATGGTGCTGTGATGTACCCAAGTGTCCCCTGATGTGACATGCCCATCCTGGCATACAGCTCTGCACAACCACAACAGGACCAGAAGAGCAGCCCCAGTTTCATGCTTATGCTGTTCTTCAGCTGGTGTGACAGTTGCTAGTTCTCTCCTTTGTCCAGCACTTCCGATACTCTGCTACAGTGAGTTTCTGCAAGTCTTTTGCAACACCTGAATAAGCATCTTTATTCCTGCAGTAATTTGGCAGCATACTCGCACTGCTCCTTCTCTTCTCAGGATAAGAAAACCCAGAGTATTCTTGTATTATTAATAAAGCACTGTCTGCATTGCCACAGGTAAGGCAGTACTCACATGAGCTTCACATTCATGGAACAAACTTATACATAACTTAAGCTACTTACAGAAGCAATTGCGCTTGCTGAGCATCTACTCTGGATGTTATGAAAAGGACCCCAAAATGAGCGCAGTTGCATTTACAGGTAGCATGTTCAGTAGTGTAAGATAGGTTTTACCAGTAAACTGTTGGTGTAAGCTGGAGTCAATTCCTTCCTCCCCTGCCAGCTAAGCAATTCACAACATAACTACTATTGCACAGTTACACTGGTGTGATTCTGTATGCACATAAGTGTTAAAGCTTAAGAACTGAGGGCACACCTTCTGCTAAGTCATGAGTTCTCCCATTAAGTGCATGCCAGCATATTAAGGAAGACCAAGAGAATCAAAGCCACACAGTGTTTCTTGAACACTGATTTTCATCTTCCAAGGTCTTACAAAAATTGCATCTCAATTAAACATGGCAACACACTTTTCAGGAACTATATATGTTATTTTTGGAATAAGGAAAATGAAGCAGAGATATTCAAGCAGATTTGTCTGAGTCAACGCAAATGACTGACAGAAAAAGGACCGATGTCTAGTTCCCAATTCACTGTCATATCAGACCTGCTCTCCATTTTTAAACATTAGTTATCACCAATAAGATTTATTATCCTAGCCTAAGAGTGTGCTTGCCATGATTCAAGATCTTGACAAGATATCTACAACCTGAACTCCGCATCTCATTAGGCTTAAAGTGTAAGCTGTAGATTTACCAATTTTAGAGCTCTTTCAATGGCTAGCTATACAATCTGCCTGTTTAAGTCTGTTTGATCCCTCAGGGTACTGAATTCAGCAGTATGATGGGCTTAATGAGTTCTGACCTGTTCCTTGAGTTGTGACTGATGAGCACTGCCCATGATTTCCTATCTCAACTGAAAGATAACTTTCAGTGAAGACAATTCAGGTCAACACTTTTCATGCAGCAAGCAGGGTGAGCTCAGCTGATGACACTATACCATATTAAGGTAATTGCACTCTATGACATTATTGAGTACAGGTGAAAATGGGAAGTTTTTTAGTTCAATCAGGAGAATATTTGGCAAAGAAGCCAGAAATTATGTTTTTCAGTATTATCTTTTATCTTAAAAAGACATGTTCTAGTACCTTTGCCATAGTAATCTTTTACTGAGTAACAAAGGGTATTCAGTACTGTTAATGGTCTGACAACTAGCACCCACATTTTTCTTGTCTTAGGAATGAAATGTTTTTATATAAAGGTTGAAACCTAAACCACATAATTCTCAGTAATGCAAATGAAATCTTCACTCCTTAATGTATTTTTTTTGTTGAAAATTGCCCCAAAATAACATGTTTAAGTAGCCATCTTCTATCTCCCATTCAGTTCTAGAGATGTCCTTCCAGTAGAGTAGCAAAGCCACTGACCAACAACAAACTTTAGAAATCCTATTTGTTTGTGTTATAAGCTTATGTTTTCATTTCTCTCAGCCTGGACATCCAATCTATAGCATTAAACATTTGTGTATTACCACTTTCAATTTTGATTCTCATTGCTATAATGGTTGCATCACTACAATTTGAAACCAGTAATATCTGTTAGAAAAATGAATTATCTTTCAGGATTTTACAAACATGCATTTATGGTTTCCAGAAGTATTAATGCTATATCAGCAACTTGATAGCTTTGTGCTTCCCATGAGAAAAGAATGTGAAAGTCTATGTTACTTCTGTGGAGACCAGAACCCCAGAACCATAGACACTGCAAAATCAGTTTACAGGCTCTGAATGGGGGGCAAAAGGTGATTTGAAAGCAGGCAAATGCTATTCACAAGTCTTGCTATAGTTTAAAAGGCTTTATCATCTTAAATGTATTTCTAAGAGAAAAACTGAAAGAAGTAAAAAGAGGAGCATAATGCCAATCAGAAGAAGACACAAGAACTCTGATTACACCTTGATGCACAAGAAGATTCACCGATGACATTGAAGGTAACTGACCTTGCATTACCACAGAGGATCCCCAAATCTCTTTTTGTCTAGTTTACAAGCAAGAGAAAGACAAGTTGGTACCATCTTATCATGGTAACTGTCTTAACACACATGATTCTGACTGTGCTTGAGGTAGGAGGAACTGGCTTCCAACATCACTGGGAAGAGAGATTTCGTGTAGTCACTTGGGGCAAGATGGTAGGGACAGAAACCAGGACGACTGAATCTATCAAAAACATACAACTGGTAATCCTGTGATTCCCACTCAGCAGTAGGACTACAGAGCCACCAGGTTCAGGCTATTGTCTGAACCACACCTAACTGGAGCCATTCCTGTTTCCTCTTCTTTTAACACAAGGTTTTCTTTATACCTGCAATTCTCAATCTAACAATCAGTTCCTTCCATAAACTCCATACCATATCCCAGTCCCTCCATGTCCCCCATCACCAGCCAGTGTGTGCAGAGTAATGAAAGCATAGGGTCCTTCCTTGGCAGATGCATTCTTGCCTAGTACTTCACCCTTGTCTCAGCTCCTCTTCCCTCTGTGGCACTCCAGGCCCTGTACTACCTCAGTGGCCTTCTCCCAGCCATCCTTCAGCTATGTTGCTGTTAACTTCACAAATACTTATCTCTTGGCCCACATATCCTTATGTATCTTCCCTCCTTCCTCTCTCCCTCCTTCCTGCCCTCTGGTTTGCACAACACTGTTGGATGACATGCTGAGAGGTTTCCTACCCAACAGATGGGCTCACAAACAGAGAGTGAGGAAGGCGATGGAAGAACAACAGCTCCCTAGCCACAGGGTATCCATACACTTGCACAGCAACGGGTTGCACCATGTTTGTACCATTACAGGCTAAAAGCTTTCTTGAAACAAAAGCTTACAATTCATTTGTGCTGTGTTTTTAAGCTTCCTGGACTATAAGGGGTCATTATGCAAGATACTATACATAAAATATGAACTCTAAGTCATTCTATGGCTAACATTTCTGAAGATAAAACAGATTCCCTTCCCTCAGTATATGACCCCCTACCTTCCCATATACGGGTGTTATTACTTGGTCTCTGGTGACTGGGGAAGCAGATGAGATCTTTCAAGAGTTTGATATTTGCTTTCTAAGTTATGCTGTGTGAATGGGATTTCAATCATCAGGCACTAGGTGCTTCAGTGACATCAAAATGTTGTTCATCAGGAATGGAAAGAAAAACACAACGAGGAATTGCATCCAAAGGACTGATTTCCCAATTTACCTTAGGCTAGCATTGCACTTCTACTTAATCAAATAAGTTATAAGAGGGGAAAATGAATGTCTACAACACAATTTCCAAAAAACCACCTCAATTTGTTGCTCACAAATATTTTTTAAGATCTACCCTGTTTGCCAGCATTTTGGCTCACTCTATTCTCTCTGTCATTAATTCTCTCTGCCGGAAGCACAACTCCTAGCTGGGGATTCCAACACATAAGGGAGCTAGGGTAAGATTCCAGATCTCAGTTGTGCTGGCATGAAGGTAGTTCTCCTCAGTGATATAGAAGACAATATCCTAGGGAGCCTGGAATTAGTCCTACTCCACACAATTCAATCCAAGATGTAAGGCATATCAAGAAGAAAGTAATTACTAGCTAATGGCTATGGATGGAAATGTAATATGGTTCAGCCTAAACATTGCATGACAAGTGACAAGACAGCTTAAAAAAAAGGGAATTTTTTCCAGAAGGATGGAAGGTGTCAAGAGCAAAGAAAAAAGGGTTACCTCTTCAGTTTGGGAGGGGCTGATTCTGGGCATTGGAGATACTTGTGGTGTTTTCAGCTGTGTACTGTTGCTGTCTGGAACAAGCTCTCTGTGGATTGACTGAATATGGTTTTGGAGTTCACTTTCTGATTCAAATTTAACATTGCAACTAGAACATCGTGTCTTCAATCCCCCTGCCTTGCCTTTGTTCTCAATGGAACTCAAGTTCTCATTTTGGCCCATGCCTTGTCTGTTACTGCTTGAAGGGATGTTGATACTTGGACTACCACTTTTACTGAGATTAACACAGCTAGCACACAGACCATATGGCAGACCGTTGATGTCAAGTTTCACTAAATCCTGTTTTGAGCGGAATTCCTTCAGGCAAGAAGCACACTTGTACAGTTTCTGGAGATGCTGTGTACGCCCTGTGGACTGCACAGCAGAACCATTTCCAGTTTTCTGCATGTGGAATGTGCCATGGATTTTCAGTTCCAGCGTGGAAGTCACTGTCTGCATGCACACCACACACCGGAACCCTGTCAAGGAGTTCCTCAAGTCAGGGTGCATTTGGCAATGCTCTAAAAATTCCTCCTCACTTTGGAGGGGCATCTTGCAAATCCTGCAGTTTCCAGTGTCCAGGCTCTTACTATGCGTAACCTTATGTTCAGTAAGAGTCAGAAGAGAAGGAAACCGCTCACCACAGATTGGGCACATATAATGTTTCACTGGTCCCAAGTGTGTCTGCATGTGTTCTCGGAGCCCATTTTCAGAGAAGAATGTACGAGAACACACATTACACTTATAATTCCCTTTAATGAGTTCAGCCTTTTTCTTCACTATGGCACTTTCTCCAGGTCGAATGTTGTGGTCTCGAAGCTGGTGATTCTGCAGGAGAGTCTCCATGGTATAAGCTGCTCCACAAATGTCACAGCCGTACATAGGCTCAGATGTGTCTACATCTTCCTCACTGCCATCATGGCTGTTATGAGACTCCTGGCTATTTGTCAGTAAGGTCTGGAGTTCCACTTCCTCTTTCTGAACTTGCTCAGATGCTCCATTCGTTCCACAGTTTGGAGTTTTCGTCTCAAAAACACAATGCTTTTCCCTTAAGTGCTTTTCCAGCAAGATGATAGCATGGAAAGCTTTGCTGCAGAACTTGCAGTTGTACTTCTTGCTGTGTGTAGTAATGTGACACTGCAGCTCCACCTCTGTACCAAAGGACTCGCCACAGAAGATGCACTTGTGTACTTTGCCTTGGTTCTCCAGGTGGTTGTGTTTAACATGAAGCTGTAGGTCAGTCTCATTGCGGAAATCCCAGTTGCACGATGTACATCTGTATACTTTCTTTTCATTGCTGTGCTTCACAGCCAAGTGTAGCTGAATGGAGACTTTGGAGTCAAAAACTTCTTGGCACAATGTGCAGCGGAAGAACACAAATGTATGCATGTCCAGTAGGTGTTTCTGCAAGTCATCCACAGAAGTGAACTGCTTGTCACAGCTTTCACAGATGTAGTAGGTTGAGGTGATCATGAAATGGATGGTAACATGCTTCAGCAGAGACTCCTGGTTTGGAAATTCCTTGTTGCACTGAGGGCAGGTCAGTTTTGGCAGGACAGTATCAAGGTGTGTTTTTAAATGAGTCTGGAAACCATCCAAGGAAGTATACTTAGCACCACACTGGTTACAAATATATTCACCTGCAGGACGAGGGGGAGCACCTCCAACTGCCTGCATCATCTTTAAAGAGGTCTGCTCAATGGTTACAGGAGATAAAGGACTCATGGCTCTGGATTTTTTTCCATTGTGGATGTAATTCAGTGCCAAAGGAATGTTCTTATGGTTCTCCTTGATATGCTTGTTTAGTTTAAGAACACTATTAAATATTGGAGAATTAGTACAGTAAGAACAAGAATATACTTCCACCACTGGATCTTTTGGGGTTCCAAGCACAGGGGAACCAAAACGGGAACTGCTAAGATCACAGTGGACTTGTCTAATATGCTCTTCCAGAGAAGAATCTGTAAGAAACCCCATGTAGCAATGGGGACAAAAGAATGCATTACTGTCCTTAGCAGCAGGGTTGGCAAATCCATGTGAACATCGGATGTGTTCCTGAAGGGTATTCAGGTCATTGAACACTTCGGAACAGAAGTTGCACTGGTACACCATGGCAGGCATAGTAGAAACAATCAGTGCTGGGTCCGGAGCTTCATGGACTTGCTTAAGATGTTCGTTCAAATTGTAGAGAGATGGCAATACCTCCAAACAGTACTGACAGATATGGGCTTGTTCAGGTTTATCTAAATGCATAGTTTTCAGATGTATCTGCAGAACTGCAAGGCTGGAAAATAACTGTTTGTTGCAATAAATGCAGCTGTAGGTAACTTTTGCCTGTTTGCTAGAAGGACCAGTTATATCTGGCACTTGCTGAGCTGCCCGCTTCCTTCCACGACCTTTTGGTATAGGAGGAGCTGTTTCCACCATTGTTGAACTATCTACCGAGAGATTCGAATCTGGAGTGGTGCTAGAGACTGAGGTGTAGCCCACAGTTACCAAAGATGGACTGTTGCTGTGGTTGCACGACTCTGGCTGCTGGTGACTGTCCATGTGGCTGTACAGCTCCTCCACAGTATGAAAGTTCTCAGAGCAAATGCTGCATGAATTCTTCTTCTCACCATTATGAGCCTGCTCCATGTGATTCACCAGAGATGTTTCCTCTACAAAGAGTTCATGACAGTAAACACACTGAAGAGCAGATCGATCTTCATTAGGGGAACACTCAGGGTGACATTCTGCAATGTGCTTCTGAAGGTCTTCAGGAAAATCAAAGCCTTCCTCGCACTGACTGCATTTCTGCGTGTCTTTCATTTTCCAGTCCTCCATCCAGGAAGCGGACTGAGAGCCATCTTTGTTCCTCTCGTGAACCTGCATGTGACCGTGCAGCGAACTAGACGACAGGAATCCACGCCTACAAATGGCACACTTATATGGCTTGTTGGACGTATGAGTCTTTAAGTGAATTTTAAGATGATCACTCCTTGAGAACGCTGCGTCACACTCACTGCAGTGATACTTCTTGTCTCCTGTATGAAGCTTTATGTGGCGGTCCCTGCTCCGTTTGTGTTTGAAGAGACGACTGCAATATGTGCATTTGAAAGGGAGCTTGTCACTGTGACTTTGCTCGTGGTGCTTTAAGTAGCTGAGGCGGCTGAACGATTTGTCACAAAACTGGCATGGATAGGGCAACCCTGGACCTCCTTCCTCTTCACCAAAATCACAACCTTCTCCATGGCTCGGGGAAGTCTGGTCCTTGCTAGAAGGCGATGACGCTGGCCATGAGCAAGTGGGGTCATCCTCAACATCCACTCCATCTGAAATGAGAAAGAAACAAGCCCACAAGCTTAATCCCTACAATTCAAAGGGGATAGCAAATCATAGAATCATAGAGTGGTTTGCGCTGGAAAGAACCTTAAGATCACCGAGTTCCAACCCCCCTGCCATGGGCAGGGACACCTCACCCTAGACCATGTCACCCAAGGCTCTGTTCATCCTGGCCTTGAACAGTGCCAGGGATGGAAAACTCACCACTTCCTTGGGCAACCCATTCTAGTGCCTCACCACCCTCACACTAAAGAATTTCTTCCCTATATCAAATCTAAACTTCCCCTGTTAAAGTTTGAGCCCATTACCCCTTGTCCTATCATTACAGTCCCTGATGAAGAGTGCATATGAACAACAATACTAGCTAGCAAGATCTGCTACTCCTGAATAGCTAAAACATATTAAACTCTGACTGGGATACTTTTTATACCTCTATCCAACAGCTTCAAGACCACATTTATTTTTATCAGAGTGTAAAACATTTAAAGTTATTAAATACTTCTGTGCCTATATTAAATTTTATTGCTTTTTTACCATTCCTTCTCAGTTGCAGGATATGTATTATACATTGACATCTTTATTAAAATGCAGATTTTAATATATTTAATGTTTCTTTTGTATCCATTGTAAAATGATTTGCATAGTATGTGAGCATCTGAAGAGTAAAAGGAAAGGAGAAAATATTACAAGAATGATTTAAAACTAATACAGTCAACCCACATGCCTAACATTTAATGAAAAGATTCCCCCTCCTTTGCCACAGGTTTTGTTGGGTTTTTTTACCTTTAAATTGATTCTGAACACAGAAGTCTTTTAAAGGTTATTACTGAAAGAGACTTCGGTGTTATTCTAAACAATAGACAAAATTACAGGGGAGGAACAGGACAACATTATAACCAGCGATGTTTTCTCTAATAAAGTGCAATCAGGTTTCTCTGTAACCATACAATTCAGTTACTGAATGCTGACAGCTGGGTCATTAAATCTGCAAAACAAACTAACAAACCAACAGCCAGGATCAAGGAAAACGAGAAAGTTTCAAAAGGGTCAGTTGTGAACTGCATTTTTTTTCCTTTTTAGGTTCAAGAGGTTGCCCGCCATTTCTTCCTTTCTGCAAAGGCCTCAGCCAGCTGAACTTCCTCAGCCCAGCAGAACCTGTACTGCGAGGTGATCACAGACAAAGCAACTTGTAAAAACTGGAAACAGGAAAAATGATGAATGACTATGGTAAAAGCTGAAAGATTTATGAGTAACAAAGAAAAGACAAAACAGAAATGCTAGCCAGATCATAAATTGAACTAGTTATCTCTGATATTACCTCATCTCTAGGCATGACAAGTTGCAACTGATTTTTTTTAACAGATTCCCTGTACAGTTTTGCTTTAAACACGGATTACCACAAACACCATATTCACCTTAACCTGAAACTTCTTAAAAAATATTAAAAGAATGCTTGAAAGATTGCTGTACATCAAATAATCCTCCTATTCTTTTCCAGAGGTGGTGCTTGTTTACTTTACTTTTAAAAGTAAAATTGACTACAGTAACAGCACAGAAAAAGACAGATAAACCTCTTGAAAAATATCTTTCTTAAGGTGTTCTTGCAAAGCAGTAAGTTTCTTAACATCTCCAGCCTTCTCTCAAGAAATTTACTACACCGACATAAAAGTTAGAGCTGGCCCATATTATGTAAACAAATTCCAAGCCTGCTTTCTTTAAGGTAATAAGATTTTACTAGATTATCAACCTCTTGCTTATCCACAGGAAACAGATGAGGATTCATTCCTTTCCTGCATCTAGAAACTGATGACAACACCATCTCACTATCAATGCCAGATGGCAACCATCTAACTCTGAGAAAACAACCAAACACCATTGCTGGATGCCTGCCCATTGACACAATGCTTTTTCAGGATAAGTTGGAAACTGCTCCGGGTTTTATCCTCTTGTTTATGTCTTGAAGAGGAGGGTTTCACAAATTACACACACCTTTCACACACAAGTAGGATGTATATCAGCATGTACCTAAGAACAAATCTGCATTAATGGTATATATTTAAATAACAAACCCAAACCCTAGCCCAAGTGCCATGTCTTTGAACTGAAAACTAAGGTGTTTGAGTTTTTAAGATTAAAATTGAAAAATAAATATTTTCCCTGCCAGCAAAAGTACTATCAACTGTTAAAATCCTTCCCAGTGTACTGAAGCAGAGTTACTCAATGTCTTACATGCTAAATAATACCAGCCAGGTGAGTTTTTAAGTTGGCACATTAATGACTGCAATATTCACAGGAGACTTTTAATATAAATCTGTGTACTGCCCCTCCAAATTGCTGGGTTTGACTCTAAAATTGGAAAATATCAAAACAGCGGAACAGCTATTTACAGAAAAAAGATGTTACGGGTTTTTTTTACATTTAAAATTTTTATTTTAAATGAGTATTTTCAGCTGGGTCTTTTAAGTGTAAAACCCTTTTGTCCTTTAAACATCAAATATATGTCTGACATACAAACACTGCTGGCAGATAAACAGCAATTTATGCCAAGCAACAGAGTGAAGAAAAATAGTCTGTGACTTCCTAGGCAACATATTTTGTAACCAAATTTAGTATTAAAATGTATATCCTATGCAGAAATGATATATTATTGTACAAATGTTTAGAGGAATATATAGTAAGTTATAAATAGTGTACCATCACTGACACAGTAGTAAATCACTTCCTTTTTGCCGGCACTGCCTGCCTGGTTTTACCTATTATACAACTATTCCCTCTGGCTTGTGGATCTCAGAGGGCTGTCGGGCTGGCAGCAGGGTCAGGATCAAGCACTGAGCATGACCACGGCATAAGCAATGGCAGCCTCTTTCCCCCACCCAATTCTCCTCGTTTTGCTTGGGGGAGTCTCCTCAGCTTTTACACAAGGTAAGGAAAGCAGAGGGGAAATAGCATAACTACTGTGTAGAGCCGGTTCCTACTTTCCACCTGGCAAATATAAATGTTTCTGTGTGTCACTTCACTGTTGTGTTTTCAGTCTGAGCCTGTAGTAATTCTGCAGAGTAATTCTCTTTGTGCAAAAAGGAGACGAGCAAACCACTTGCAAGTTTGATTTGCCTCCTTTTAACTTGAAATGTGACCATCTCACAATCTCTCAGAGCCAGAGAAGGATCAGCAACGCAGGGGGAATTCCGCACAGCGCATGGTGGAGGACAACAGGATTTTCCTGAGTACGAGCCTAACAATGGAGCCAACACGCTTCCCCCCGACTTGGGGAGGCGGGGGAGAGCCGGTGTGGAAGGGGCACTGGTGGCGGCCAGCCACCATGCTCCGGAAGGAGGGCCCCTGGGCTGCGCTCACACAAAGGGTTCCCAAAGCCCGGCATGCTGGCTGTCAGCTATATGCAGAAGGACTTTTGAAACCTCCTTCTGTGACAAGGGAAACGCTTCCCCGCAGTGACTTCTGCTGTGTAGCCTTCAACCTGAAAGCTGGGAACATTGTGAGTGAGGGACTAGCATGCCTCGTGAGCTTAGGAACTGTCTAGGAATGGGTCTGAGAACAGTGACTGATCAAGGAGAAAACCTGGACTAAGGGTAACTGCTGCTACACCAGGATGTGAGTGATGGTATTGCTTGGTTTGCCATCTCCCCCCACTTCCCCACACAAATGCTGCCCCATGCAAGAGCATCTCCTTCAAAATGGCAGTGATCCATGACTTGCTACCCTGCACTGAGGCTGTTCCATGTACACAGGCGTTAGGCAAACAGGCCTGGGCACTCAAAGCTGTCATGGAGAAGCTAAGCGGAAGGTCCCCACAGCTGACAAACAGGATCAGGATGTGGACTTGTCTCCCACTTTCCCAATGGCACCTACCACAGAGCAAGCTCTGTGCTGGGAATAAAGTCTGATCTGATGCCGGGTTAAAGGACTTCAAACCCCTTTTTGCTGATCTCTCTCATAAAAAAACAGTTTGCTGCTACTCTGTATATACAGCCACATGTATATAAATCTGTAGACACCTACCCACTGAGCTATGTCAACATTACAAATACTGATTTTTAATGTTATAACAAGCTGTCTGAAAATACTCTGGACCAAATTCAGATGCACACATACAAGTCTCCAGCAGTGGCACACATCCATCTGAGGGCAGAATAGGGCTCCAGGTATTCAACGGAGTGTTTATGGAGCTCTAAATTGTATTTTCTATACTGATACTTCTCTTTCCTTCGGCACTCACGAAGTGCTGTTTAGTGTAAATGCTTTTCTTGTGTTATGGCAAGTATTCTGCGTTTCAATGTGATGCACTTAACATGTCCATGTAAATTTTTAATTTTTGGAACCAGTCACTTCACACTCAGTGACTCCAAGAAAGCTCCAGCACTCACAACCAAAAAACTTCACTGGAAATCAGCTACAAGTCCTAAAAGTCTATTTAAAGATGCAAATGTGTGTGAATAGCTAGTGCAGATGTTTTTCTACACCGACTGTACTTGCTGAGTTTCAGCATTTCCATAAAGCACATTAAAACAAGTGTGTGAACACTCTGAGATGAAAGTACCAAGCACTCCTGAGACTTCCAGTGGAAAGTAGAGCTGCCTGACTTTTCTCCAAGCAGACAGGAATGCCCATGATTCAGCAGCCTGAGTAAATAAAAGAGGTCCTTATTTCCTAATTTTGCTGGCTGGCCACACTGCAGCAGCCTCTGTGCTGCTGCCAAAGGGGATGCAAAACTGGAACTACACCCAGCAGCTGAAGGACTGTCTTTGTTAGCCAGCCAGGCCTTCCTGACCATCTTCTGGCATCAAAACTACCGTATCCTGCGAGGAAGACCTCCATCTCAGGCTTGATAGCTCTCTAGTCTGTCTAATAGGATGAAACAACAAATTTTGCCTGGTCTGTGTTGGAGGAGGACAGCTGGAAACTCAGTTAGTAGCAGAGTAACACCTGTTCAGTCATATTTATGGGGGAAAGTGCTCACTAACAGAAAGTGAAGTAATACCAGAAGGAGTTATCCCATGAAAGGGGAGGGAGGAAGGGGGAAGCATCAGAGCACAAAAGCACCTCTGTGGAGTCAGCAGCCAGCCCCTCATGTGCCAACCCCAGTAGTTGTGAGGTCTTAAAAGTGATCTTACCCCTACTGCTGCTCACTGAATTAACAGTACTGCTTAGGAAAAACATTTAGTCACCAGGAAGGTTTTTGACATACGCATGCTTTGGCTGGAATACTCTCCAGGACACTTGCTTTATCACGCCTTGTTTTTCTGTATGGTTTAAACATATTTTTGCTGTCATTAGACAAACAGCCAAACTCCTAAAGCAAATGTCAGCAAATCTTTATGTGCCATAATACATAAGGTTCATCTCATAGAACAGAGTTTACAAATATGAACAAATTAATATTTTCAATATCCTGTAAGCATCAGTTTTCCATTTTCCCCATTTTGCTGCTCATATAACTGGGGCACAGACAAGCTAGAGAGGTTTGCCTCAGGTTACAAATGTAATCTGTGCAAAGGAGGAAACAGAACCCGTATCTCCCAGGTCTGAGCCATCCCTGCAAGAAAAATCCTTTCTCCCCCTGAAACGCAGAGCTGGCAAAATGCTTAAGCTGCTGGACCTGACCAAAAAGAAAGCCCAGCAGTTCAGCTGGACACACACCCAACAGCTCCAGGTCCTGCTGATATATTCTCACTCCTTTTCCCCCTTAATGGTAATGGCAGACTGGTCACACAACTATCCCCCAGGACACCATCTGAAGGGCTAAATAGCAAGGTTTCTTTAACAGGTGCGGAATTTATAACAACAGGTTACAAAGGACAGGAACAGATACTAAAAATGACAAATCAAGTAGGCAGCAGCACACAAACATATCTACTACCTACTGCCACTGGCATATAGATTATGAATGTACACATATGCATTGAGTTGTTGTGTAGTTATCTGTTGTCCCACCACCAGCCAATGACCTGTTCAGATACCACTGTGTACAGGTATCTGTGCTCATACACACATACTGAAAGGGATGGACAGCACATACAAATGTACAGCTTTGCTAATTTACCAGCAGGCATGTTAAAAGATAGAATTTGAATTGTAAGAAAAGGACTAAATAGCAGGTAGGTAGATCAGTTAACTGGATGTATAATAGAGCTCCACAGTTCTAAATCCTTGCATTTTTGTGCAGGTAATTGAGTGGAGTGTTTATTATATATCATATAGTTTACTTGTAATGGCCATTTCAGGTTTTAGTGCTGGCCACATTTTATATTATTACCACCACTAATTGTCTGCAGGGCTACCTTGGAAATGAGATAAGGAATCTTAGGGGAATATGCAGGTGTGAATAAATAGTAAACGAAGAGGTTAGATATTGCTGAAATAAAACATTATTGTGCCGTGTGCTGAATACATCAAAATAACTAGAAGATCAAAGGATAGTGTTTAAGCATAGCCATGACTTCAGTAGTGGCCTAACATATGTCACTGAAGCAAACTATGGGTTTGAAGCTTTTAATAGAATTAGCAGATCTTGTTTGCCTTTAAAGTCACCTTAAATAAAATATATTACATAGTATTCTCCATTTACTTTCAACAGAGAAGTACACAGTTTTGGAAAAGCTGCAACTTTAATATAACCATCATATTTTTTTCACATCAGTGCCCCCCACATTAAACTCACTCATTTGTCTCATCACTTATTAAATGGCTTGAAAACTAATACTCTGTAATGGGCATTCAAAAGAGAAATGTGAACTTTAAAAAATATTTATAATTTACAGATGTTTTTGAAAATCTATCAATATTTCAAAACTGCTTTGGGAGCACCAATTAAATGCATTAACAGTGAAATTACTGGGGGAGAAAAATACAGAGGTTTCTGACCAACAGAACTGAGACAGCTGGCAGGGAGGTTTCCCCATTTCAAATTTCATAACTAGAAGAAAGGCAGCTCCTAGAAACAACAAATAAGTCACTTTAATACCTCACAGGAAAACCCTGCTTGCTTTTATAAAATGCCTTTAATGCTTACATAAGTAGTTAACATTCCTGTATTGCTCTCCTAAGGTAACCTAAGCCTCCAGTTCCATTATGTCTTCTTCAGAAGACATATTACTATTACATATGTAGAGAGGAGCATAAATGTTTTCCTTGATTGTTGCTTAAAGTTCATTTGAACAGACGGAGCCCAATGAATTCCATCTTCTACAGCCAAATTAAAGAAAATGTGAGCAGTTCACATTCTGCTCCACCTTTCAAATCATGCACAAACACCAGTCTGCAACTACAAGAAAACAGAGCTACCCTGCGCTTGTTTGAGGAAGCCGATACTTTGTGCCTCTTTAGGCAAAGAGAAAGCATAAGTAATTTTCCACAGTCCTGTACATATAACTAATGACAGTCACCATCCTCAAAGCTTATTATACTGCTTTACATAATTGGGAATCGCATGTCACACAATTAATTTACAGGGCTTGTTTAGTTGTGACTATACAAGCACTAAGTGATTCAAATTAGCTCATTTGTCCACTGCTTAAATGTGACAAACACATTTACACTGTATTTCTTCCGCTGTTAAGTTGCCGTTTCTTTTAGTAGTTGTTTTTGTTTGTTTGTACAGTATGAGTCAGAGACCACCAGGCTTGTTCCATCTGAAGCTAAGGTCAGGAAAAATCACCCTGAGAATAATTACATTTAGAGTCAAGATAATGGGAGAGCAGAAAACCCATTCAACTACCCTAGCAAACTTGCACATAATAATGATTTCCTAAGAATCTGTATAATAACAACCTCATGTACTAAAAGTAGTGATTCAGTCAATCAGGTCTTTGCTACAAAATAATTATTATAATTTATTGTGCTGATAACAGTATTTATACTGCTTATTAAGAACAGCAAATGACTGGGGGATAACAGTTCAGTTTCCTCACTGGACTCCAATACTTTCCTCTGCATTCTGCTTTCACTGGGTTGTGCCCTCCCCAGGCAACACCATGAATAAGACCAGAAACCCTTTCCCTCCAGTCGTTCCCCATGCTGCAGCTCCTTTTGAAAGCTGATGAAGTGTATAGAAGCTATGGAGACAGCTGCCCCTATAACTCAGTCCCAGTCATCAAAGTACTTTGCAGTGGCACACAGGTATTAAAATGACTTGACTGCTTCTTTCTTTCCCAAGTCACAATATAAGGAGTGTGTCTGAAGTCAGACAGCATTGTTCTTTCTCTCTCCTTCCCAAAATTAATGGTGCAAAGGCTCAGACCCTGAGAGCTGAAGGAGACCCTGCTTCACAACAGCCTTCCAAGTCCCCATTCCCACACAGCCCCAGGACCCTGTGGGGAGAAGGGCAGGCTGTCAAAACCTCCCTAGCTGGAGGCTCAAACAAAAGATGGAGCCCCTGGGCAGGATTTGCAGGCAGAAACCCCTGAGATGTCAAGCACCACCTTGGGTCCTTATTTGAGTATCGCCCTTCTTTCAGCTAATCTACAGTTTAATCATGAAGGTCTGCAGGGATGGCTGCGGGGGTACCTCACACTTGGTCGCCTTCCCCTTTTTTTATTATTCATGCCTCTCTGTCCCACCTGTGCCTACTTTTCAACCACCCCAATTCATTGCTTCATTGCCTCTCGACCAGAACAGCAACAGCAAGGCACACTTTGGAGGGGGCTAAACTAGGACAAAGAAAAGAAGGAAGGCAATGTGTCGAGAACTGAATGAAAGGAATACAGGTAGGGCAAAAGAAAGGAGTGAATTATTGCATCTGAAAGAAACCCAGGCAAAGATATCACAAAATCTTTTATAGGGAATGGAAAGTAAAAGGAAATTAAGATCAAGCAAAAGCAATGCAGGCAGTTAACACATTCAAAAACATATCAGTGTTATTTTACAGTGTGCTAGAATTAAATACAGTAAATAAACACAGAACTGCTTATTTCTTAGAATGACAGAGATGTGGTGGCGGTCTTATTTACACAGGTGAAAACTCCTGGACCTAGATCTGCAAAGGGACTTAGGTGTCTCCAGGAGCCTAAGAAGCGAAGAAAGAAGGATTCATGGGGCCCTGGGGGGGACCAGGAAAAGGTCTGCAACCTCACAGCTTGGGCACTCAGCTGGGAGAGGGGAGTACTGGGCTCTTTATACATTAAAGAGGCACTGGATAAAAAACAAAAATAAACACAAGTTCCAGACTGTAAGAACCCCTGGACTGAGCGTCCTTCTCATAAGGTTAACAGCTCCTTCTCAAATGTGCTCCTACCAGCTCTTTGCTTCAGCAAGCCCAGCTTCCATGGGAAGAAACCTCTGCACAACCAAAGACCCCCTTCTCCAAGGCAGGAAATGTGGCTTTGAATCCCCTCAGAAGCTGGGGGAGCTGAATGAAGCCCTCATACCACTTAATCTCTACCTACCTGGCCCCTAAATAGGGAAGACAGGAACACAGCAGTTTCTGCTGAAAGCGCCCGCCATGTCCTGGGCTTAGTACAATGCTCTTTGTGCAGCAGGCTGATCAGAGATGATGGGTATCCAGATGTTCACATTAGTATGGTTAGCACAGACTTCCAGACCACAGAAACCTGAGAAACTTTTCGTCAAAAAAAGAGGTGTCTACTAAACTGAGGCTAACCCAGAGAGGTAGCTTTTGGATAAACAATTCTATTTAACTTCTTACAATCCATCTACATTCCATTTTAGGCTTCTTTTTTTTTAGAGCTGGTTGTTAGTGCAGATGTGCTGCACAACTGTTAAAAGTGATGTCACTGAGAAAAGGTAAGTTTGGTTTTTAAACCAAGTCAGTGCTCAGAATGGCAGACAATGCTTAACACCCATGCTGGTGCAGCACAGTCACACTGGGGACAGCCTGCTCATGAACCTTTTCACTGTAGTCAAAATGCCATGCAAGACAATACAGCCCTTTCTCCCTGACCCTCATTTTCTTCAGGTTACTTGAATGGGAACACATGTGGATGTCTGTGTCTACGTGGGATAGGCACAGGTTGGTAGGGGTGTGTGTTTTCCACTAACGTACAGGCGTTTTAACCTTTAAGGGAACCTGACAAATTTCCAAGTTCAAAATGGTCAGAAGACCAAATCCTACTATGAAGCTGTCACATGTAAACTGCCATACCTGCCACTTCCTATCTTGCAGAACATCAATCCCTCTACGTGGAATTTTGTAAGGTAAGAGTTGTATTTATAATAAACGTGCTTCATTCAGACCTTTCCTGTTAATATAGGTTTATTTGGTTGATTTACTTCTACATGAGAAGGGGAAATTCTTTGCAAAAGGCAGCATTTTCATTTTCTAATTTCCATTCACCAAAGCCTGCTGAAACTCGTGATTAACTGTCTGAAATAGAGGCCTCTCTAGAAATAAAGAGATCTCTGCTTTAGATCTGTTAAAGCCTATATCTAAAACAACCCTTTGTAGCTTCCTCAGTGTAGAATGGAAGCCCGGTGTGAAATACAGTAAATTAAGCCTTCTGCTGTCAGGGCTGGAAATAAGAGTAGAGCAGAACAGTGGCTGGATTTAAAATTTTTTTATTTATTTTTTTTATTAGCTTCATTTACATCCTGTCTAAGGTCTTCTGAGCAGCTCAAGGTGTCTTATCTCTGGCTACCAGGGGGTATTTTGCAGTCAAAGCAGTTAACGTACTTTCTCTCTCTTTTTAAGGCCATCTTATCTTATCAGGCAGATCTCTTCAGGCTGAGGAGAACCCATACTTATCAGTAGCTGTACACTGTATTGACATCTCAGTGCTGCTAGGGACAAATGAAAGCTTAGGGTAGAGAAAGATCAGTTAACCTGTTCCACTCTCAATTTAGATTAATCTTTGGTTTGTCTAACTTCAGGAAACACTGTACATCTTTTCTGTGTTTACTTGGACAACAGCGGTGCACAATCACACCATCACTTGCTCAATCTGGTGCACAGGTACAGCCACTGTAATAATCCCCAAGGCAGACTGCCTGTTGACTTGTGTGAGTAGTGCTCTGCTGACCTCCAGCAACTCCTGCTCCAGGTGACCTCAGGGGTGGATGACTGTTCTGATAGCAACCAAGAGTTGATGGGATCTCTCAGAGAAGCAAAAACTGAATCTTGCACAGACCCACAATTTGCAAATCAGCCTTTTCCTAGAGCAAGGGCCAGAAAAGGAAAGTGATCCCACATATGGTCTAAATGGAAGCAGTGAGACTGAAGGTGAGCATCCTGCAAGCCTGTTCTTGGAGCAGAAGACAAGGTGAAGAAACAGTTTATTTAGACCTCTGTATCCTACCAGGGTGAACTCTACACACAACACAGTAACCAAGAGCAGTCAGCCCTGCTAACCAGTTACGTCCATGAAATACACAAGCCAGCTTTCTCACCACACAGAAATGGCAAGATTCCTCTTGTCCTTTGCCTGATGTCACAAGCAGTGAACCAGGTCTGAAAAGTTACAGCTGCTGCTGCTGAAAAATCAGTCACCATAATTTCAGGTGAAAAAAAAAACGTAATCGAAATTAAGTCTTGTGCTAGTTCTGCCTTCTACATTTTTATGTTTATTTTTTCTCTCCTTTTTATATCCAAACACTTCATGAGCACTTTTATATTAGTGATAACCCTAGACTTTCCCTGCAGAGAAGGTTCTCTATTAATTGTCCATTATCTTGGTGTGTCAGCACAAAGGACAGGGGAACAAATTCTCATCCAAATGGTTTCACCTCTCTCTCTTGAGAGTGATGCCCTTGTCAGGGCATTAAAGACATGAAAACCTGCCACTTATCAGAATTGTGTTTGAATCGAACTACTGTCCTTGAAGACTGTAGACACCAGATACCATCAAAATAAGCCACATTGGCAGATCCTGTTCCACTGTGACTTAGGCAACCTTTAGACAGCTTATATACACACCTCTGGTTGCATATGATCCGTAACATTACAGCTGTGGTTTAAAATCAGAAAGGCATGTTCTTCTTCATTTTATCAAACACTAAGCACATTATAAATAGCAATTGCCAGGATGCAGAAAACTTGGCCAGTATCTATGTTAAATCTCTAGACATCATATTAAAATGTGGGATAGTGGTATGTGCAGAGCTTTTGAAAAGAGGTGGTGGTAGGAGGAAGAAGATACGTATGGCATTTTTATGAAACAGTTTGGAAGATTTCAATAGTTTAAATAAGCTTGAGGACACACTTGAATGTAAACTCATTGCTGAACCAAATCGTAAAACTTTGTAATTACTTCACACCACCAATTCTTAACAAAACATAACTCAAGCCTATTAAAATGCTGAATTTGCTTGCTAGAACGCAACAATATTTCAGAGAGGTGTTTAGTCATTCTATTAACCTGTTCAAGAAACAGAAAAAAGAAACAGCACTAAAGTTACAACCACAGCTGCAGATCTCTATCTGTCTTTTTTTTGGCAATCAGTGACTGTCCTTGCTTTTCACAATCTGAAAGCACAAAGAGGAGAGGAAAAAAAAGGAACTTACGCTTTGCTTTTAACAAGTAAACAAGTGTACAAATTAATTCAGAGAGCTGTAATTTTGAGAATTTTCTATGTTTAATGTGCACTGCAGTTAAACTACTTTTTCTGTACAAATTAATTTACTGCATCAGTGATCGATGTTTATGTTTAGGCAATTTTATTTCTCAGTATGGTAAAATTAGACCTAATAGTTGCAACCTGTTATGTCCAATCTGTCACTGAAATTCAAATTGCCTTTTTCCTATTATTCAAGGAGCAATTTGGAGGAATTAAAGCCGTCTAAAACCAGAAGACAAACAATTCTCTGTAAGGACTCAATAGCCTGTGTCATCAACCTGCTCTCCTTCCTCAGCAGAATCACTGCCACCTTTTCCTCATATTCTGAATGTTTCCAGCCTGAAGACCCCCAAAAAGGCACGAGTGTCTGAAGACAGCAGAATGCTGTGACACTCCTTGAAGGGAACATAAAGACAGTATATGTTTTGAGCAAGTGGAAATATCACTGACATCTAACAGAAAGAGCCTTCTCTTCATTCAGTAATTGCGATGTT
The DNA here is from genome assembly GCF_012275295.1 of Melopsittacus undulatus. Lineage (NCBI taxonomy): Eukaryota > Metazoa > Chordata > Aves > Psittaciformes > Psittaculidae > Melopsittacus > Melopsittacus undulatus. The sequence goes on along the minus strand of NC_047527.1, from coordinate 47,402,095 downwards.
CACACGTTTTCAATTAGCCATCCATGTATCTAAAAAAAAAAAGTTTCTTTTTCATCTGGGATGAGTTAGTTATTGTCATCTTGTTCTTGTCAGTGAAGCACTCAGCTCCCACCAACAACTATTATTTATTACTTCCAGTACTGAAAAATTCTGGTTGAACTTTGTTTACTACCCTTTGCCTTATTTTTTCTTGCTTCGGTGGGATGGCTGTGCTGAATAAATTCAAGGTTATTCCCTTGAATCACTTGAGGTTTCTCAAAACCTCAAGACTCTTACCCCATCTTCCAATGTATCTTTGATCCCATTTGAATTTCTAGATGGCATGTTGTTTGCTGCCTCTGTATCCATTTACATCTTTTATTCTTAGAAGCCTAACAATCCCCCTCACAATTAAGAAACAAATACTCTCCTCTCCCCCCTCACATGTTTACCTTCAGCTTTATTTTTCTCTTTGTGTTTGTGTGTGGGAAGGAGAGATTAATTTTCTCACATACAGAGAACAAATACTTTGCTTTCTGAATGCCAGTCTGCATCCAAGTTTTTGGTCTTCTTGGAGATGCATGAAATAGGAACACTGAGATGAGAGATAATGTTGGGGTTTAGAAGATTTTGCATCTTTTCCAGTCATTCTGTTTTACACTCTATCTTTGATCACTTTTAAAATTCCAAGTAGGCTCATTTCTTTGCAAGATTGCTCAGTTCATCAAGCTGATGAACAATTTTGCTACTAGACTGTACTGATTAATGTGAATTAGTCAAGTGATTAATAATTTTACTGTTTTGCAGGACTAAGCTGCCCTTAACATCTTGAGTTTTGATAGTATTTTGCAACTGGAACTTCCTTAGACGGATGATATGTAACTTCCCGGATTCTCAATGCTCAGCAAAGTGGCACGACCTTACCCCTGGGTTCACTCTTCTGTTTTAGTGCCCATAAACCATTCTCAGTTGACAATATTTGAACTAAGACCCTCATTTTTTGTACAGCAGTTGGCTGCTACCTTCTCTTTCTCCTAGTTATTTGTTTCATTCCTGTGGTTAATGTTCACTTATCTCAATGTGAAGTAAAGCATGTCTTTTTGCTGATTCCTATGCAATTTCTAGAAGAAAGACCTGAACTTCTGTTGATCTCTTGGCAGACAGCATAACATAAATAACAACATCATCTACATGAGTTCAGGTATGTATATAACAGTTAAATCATTTGATGCAGGATGGAAAATAGACGCTTCATTTCTAGTATTTGAAGCACAGACCATTGTATTCCACGATTACATTTACACGCTTCCTCCTGTAGTGGCCAATGAATCAAATCACTATTTATCATCTATTGTACAAGATTTCCTGACTCTGCTTGTGTTTAGACTTCTGTTTTGCTGATAATGGACTTCACAGTATCGTCAGTCTCCAGAGGAGCATATAAAAGCACCATCTATTTCTAATTCTGAATAGTGGGCTCTGTGTTAGGTAATGTATTGGCCGGTAGGCTGCACTTGCCTGCTAATTACAGTGGAAGTTTTCTCTTAAAGAAAACATGGCATTGCAAACGACATGGAATCAGCTTTCTTTCTAATTGGAGCTTTCTTTCTAATTCTCCCAGTACTAAGTTTTCCCATAAACACACTCTTCTATATTTGGATACTGGATTTAACCCTCTTACAGAAAATAAGACTTGACACAATTATATATTTATTTGATCTTTTCTAAAGCACCAATTGCAAGCCAAGCAGTATAAAGAGCCAAATGCAAAACAGTAAAAGTAGAAAGCAAAATGTAATAGCATGTTACAATATGCTATACACACAGAATTCAAAAGGGACCTGCCAGCCCCAAAAGATTCAATTCCTGACTAGTTAGAGAAAAGAGAAAAACAAAAGGGTAGCAGATGCAAAAACAAAGGTAGGGAGCCCATAAAACAGTAATGGATAGGCCAACTGAAATAAACAGGGCTTGCAGCTTGCCTTAAAGGCAGCCAGCAAGGGGCTCTGGCAGGGAGTTCCACAACCGAGGACAAGAAAGACTTGCCTTCGGCCCGCGCCTGACTCAGCCCAGGGAGAGAAAGCTGACTATGTCCAACTGCGAGCAACTGCCAGACAGGGACATGGAGTGCAAGGCTGCTGCCCAAGAACTGGGGGATTAAAATTGGAACAGCTACATGGATGGGGCTTTATTTTTTCGTATATCAGCTTTCCACCCCAAAGAGGCTCCGGATCAATTTCAAGGGAAACAATTAGGAGCACATTACAGTAGTCTAGTCCAGATGACTGCAGTATAGTCTTTGTCCAAGACAAATACGCAAACTGTTCAAATAAGCTGGAAATTCATCAACGAGGATGTAGAACTAGGGCCCTTCTCACTGGGGAAGTAACATTATGATGTTGGTCAATATTACTCCCAAGATGCATCCCAACACGTACAAGCCTAAAACTCTGTCTATCTGCATAGCAGAACACTTTCTGCTTCTTTATTTCATGCCCATTAAGAAGGCAGCCTCAAGGCATATCACCTAAATGTTTTCCCCTGTTTTTCACAATCTTGTGGCGTTGTGCTACAATCAGTTTCACTCCTCTAAAACATGTCTACTGGAGACTAATGTTATATGCCTGCAAATATACTGCAGACCTCCTGTAAGCAAGAATAGTTCACAGCAGACCAAATGAAAATATCATACATTGTAATGTCTCCAGCCAGCTAATGGAACTCAGCCTCTAACTCCCCTGATATCTCACATCCCACATAAAGACAGAGAAAAGAAAAGGAAATATAATGGAAGACTGCCTTGTGGAAAAAAGCAAATGCTCATCTTGGAATAAGGTATTAACCATTTGGTCCAACCATTTAATTGCTCTCGGCCAGATGCCAGTTTTAGGTCACTTCTTTCAGGCCAGGCTCTGCAATCATGGGACAGGAGCCCTCACTTCCAACCTGGACACAGCGGCAGCTTGAGGAGTGAAGTGCTGGGGAGTGAAGGGTGCAGGAGGAGCATCCTGATCATCAGGAGGAGACAGTACCAGCTGTTCCTGCTGAGCTACAGTCCCAACACAGGGTGACTTCAAAAAATTGGTAATCTGGGCAGGATCATGCTGTGGACTGGATCTGGCTTGCAGGACATTTTTCGGATCTCTCTGTATCAACTCCAAAGCAAAAGCTCTTCTCTGGCTTTTACAGTGGCAGAAAAAAAAGCCTGTTTTGTGGCTTTTTATCTCACGGGCATAAATGTGATCAAAACAATCTGAAATGCAGCCATGCCAATTAGGTTTTTTATTCCATCTGATCCTAACATGGCTGCGAAGGAGACCGATAACCTTATGGTTCTGTCTTCACCTTCCTGGTAAAAAGGAGTATGAACAACATCGGCAAAGACAATTGCTGACTTTGTACCAATGTGCAGGCAGCCTATACTAACCAGGCAGCCTGTAACAGGAAACATTTCCAGGAATTTTACATGTGTTTTTATTACAGCAGGATCTGTTTTTTTCAGTGTTATTCAGTCGCGAGCTGGGATTTTAGAATGCAGTGGTACAATACTGTGTCTGCTACTTAGAGAGTGGGATGGCTAAAGAAAAGCTGTATTCTCCCCAAATTTTCTACATAAATGCTTGGCTTTTGTTCCTTGGCTCTAATGTCTGCTACTTTAGCCCAGGCTTACCATCCCCACATTGGAGCACTTTATTTCCACAGAAAACTTCCAGATCTCTGGGACTATTTGATACTGACTCTGAATATTTTAATTTGCTGACTTTACTTCACAAACCTAAAACTGTGTTCCACTGAAGAGGTAGTTTGTATCCTCTTAGATTGTCTTACATGAGGTAAAAAGGACCCGTGGCCTTGTCACAAGCTACTACTCATATTCTGTGAAGAATTCAAAGTGATCATTTTCACTAAAACTATATTCCTTCCTTTCTCCATGTATTTCATTGCAAGAAAGCCAATATTCTGTGTGGCAAGCATGATGTACTGGTATTCTGAGGAAACTTCTAGCAAGTCATTTACGTCAATGAAATATTAGCAGCTACATGCAACAGATACAGAGGAGGACTAGCAGAAAAAGAACTGGCCAACCTTTTGAACACTAGGCTGTTTCATTTGACTTATGTTACCAAAATATTTTAATATACTAAAATCTACAGTCTCAGAATAAAATCCTGGCTCTGCTGAAGCCAATGAAATTTTGTTATTAACTTTAACAGGACCAGTATTTTAGCTTTGGTCTGGATCTGGTTAGATGCAGGGTTTAAGAAAATGAAACTTATTGCCTGGGAGTCCAGCAGTAATATTCAAAACGAATGAGCTATATTACTTGGGTTCATGAGGAAAATACAAAATGAAAATTATGGTAACTTTTCAAGGTTTATTAACTCAAGTCCCATAGCCTCGAGGGGCTATCTCCATCTGCCTTATTTATATGCTACCATGACGGTTCCTGCTCTTCAGTAAGTTATGTTAAAAGAGTCTTTGTATTGTAGGATTTTAACTTCCCACAAATAAGTATTTTCAGTAAAAGCACAATACAATTTTATTCCATATGAATTAACTACGAAACTTTTTTTCAACCAAGTATGAATATCTAACCAGTAACTTGCATCTACAAAACACATTCTGAAGCAACCATTTGGAAAGCTAAAATATATATGAAAAATAATGTGTACGTGTATTTTATATTCTCATATATATATATATAAACAAGGCACATCCAAAAAGAAAGCTTTCTCTTCTTCCACAAACTTCCTCAAAGAGCCTGAATGTAAATTACGTCTTTAACTAATTCCAGATAAAAAATAAACAAACCCATATTTCTCAAGTCACTCTTCCAGAAAAGCCTGCAAGGTTAACTGAACCAGAGCTTGCAGTTGCATTCTTAAAGTGAGAACCCCTCCCAGGAGAACAGCTCCCAGCTCCATCCCTGTTAGCTGGCTGGAGGCATCTCACAGGGTACAACTGCAGCACTACTGCATTGAAAGAGGTGGTCTCCCAGCTGGCCCAGCAGTATAATAAAGGAAATACAGATGTTAAAACATATTTTTGTGGACACTAGTGGCCAAACTGTACCTCTCCCATAGTTCAGCTAAAATTAGCTCTGCAGTGGTCCACTATATAGTCGGAAGTCAAGTCCCTGTGTTCGGGTGCAGTTAGAGAAACTCCTTACTCTGCATTTAATGGCCCAGTTGCAGGCCCAAGAACTACTTGCAGAAGGTCCTTAAAGAGCTGTTTGATCATATGTCATGGCTCCCCACTTGCAGATGCAACTGCCTTGAAGGCTAACCAACATGCATTGTTTTGCTAATCCTACATTTCCTTATTAAGAGTTGCCACGAATATTTATGGAGTCATGAAAGGGAGAAAGATGGCTTGCAAAATGATCAGAATGATTCCCATGTAGTCTCCAATTTATGAACTTAGTGAAGTCCTGCTTTATAGCCAATGCTGGAAAACTTTCAGATGTGTCTCTATAGTTCCTCTCATCTTTTCACCATCGCCCTACGCTTTGATTAAACTCACAGTGCCAAGAGCATCAGATTGCTTTGGTCAGGTTTTCAACACTAAATATTGAAGATTTCCTGTACTCCCAATCATTTTGGCAAGAACTAACTTGCCCTTTTCTACTGAAAGAAGTGCTGATCAACTATTTGAGTCAAATTATTAACATTTTCTCTCTGCATGAGACTTTCAATTGTTCAGAATTTGCCCTTTTACGGTTTATTAACAGTGCATGTGACTTCCTGAAACTAACCTACTAATGCTTTTTTTTTTGCTGGCCCTCCCAATCAATTTCTAACTGGGACCCAATTTGTCTGAAATTCTGCTCAGAACAGCTCTATTTTCCCCACCAATTATTTGCTTGCTTAGTTAAGTGCTCCGTCTAAAAAAAAAAACAAACCTCCAAGAAAACTTGCTGGCTTTCAGTCAGACTCTCAGTCATCACACTCACCCAAAGTGTTATGGAGCAGTTTCTTTTTTAGTCATTTACACACTGTTTGTCCAATTTACTTGTTGGATGTTTTAAGCCTTCTTCAATCCAAGATGCAAGATTATTCCTATGAAGTATGCGTCTCTGACAGGCATTCTACTTCTCTAGTGAGGATTTTGCTATCACATTTTGAAGCGATGTGGACTAATTCTTGATATTACCTTACATCAGTCTTATATCAATATAAATTCATCGACTTCAAATGTGTTACTTTTGTCAGACATCAGTGTGAGACCTGTGCGATCAGATTAGGCACACAAAGACAGCTTTTCATTTTATAGAGCTGTCTGAAAACCTGCCACTTCCTAAAGATGTGTGGCTCTTGTAAAAATGGCTGCTGAGCCCTTCAGATTAAAACATATTACCAACATGTATATTTTAACCACTATAATGATAATTATTATCAACATCAGTGGCAATGAGGAGTAGACAATGACTTTGTATAGGTTTGGCTCTTCTCTCCCGGTTTCCACTTACAATTGCCAAACTGCCTGCTCTGTTTCTTATGTAAAATTGCAGATGTCTTCTTATTAATCAAGAGCCTAATACACTCCAGATGAATAAACAACTTCAGCACTGCAGCACGTACCTCACTTCTTAAACTCAGGATTTATTGGAGCCGCCTGTTCCAAGATCTCTTAACTTAAAAAAGATGGTTTATTGTTCCTCGCTTCTACAGCAGGGGCCTAAAAAAATGCATTGAAACTATGTCTTTGTCCCTTTGCAACATTGTATTCAAAGACATTTCCAACCCTACAGTGTAACATTATCCAAATCCTTTGAAACCCAAAGTAGTTGCTCAAACTCAATCACCCAAATGCAGGAAACTTCACAGGGAATCGAGGTGACACATTTGTGATGACTGGGTTACAGTGGTGGGTATCCCTGAGTCACCTTTAAAACATGACAGTACATTCTGAAGTGCCATCTTAGAGCGCAGGGCATGGACTTGTTCCTTCAAATACCCATTAGTAAGGGGGAGAGTATAAAGCACCCAATGTTTTCCTACCAGTAAAAAACAATTTAAGGGACCTTACACAGCTGTGTATCAATTCCCTGATATTATATGCTTCCAGTATCTTGCTGCAGATTTAGCCTGTAACCCAGCTAATCAAAATAGGTTTAAAGATTTCTATTTCAAATTAAAATCTTCCACACCTAAACTATTCTGTGTACTTTACATTCCCTAAATTGGAGAAACAGGGTCCTTTCTTTATAATCATGTAGAACCAGGAACAGGAAATAATGATTAGGGGTTTAAAGCACATACTAACTCATGGATTGCTAATTTTTTAATTATTGTTTGAAAATATTGGCACCCTTCTTAGAACTTCCACATTATTAATGTGCTTGCTAATATTGGATTGCTAAGGGTGGTTCTATTAATAAGATGTATGTAGATAGAAAGCTGGAAAAAAACTAAAGGTTATAATATTAGCATACCTTACTCATTTTTAATTAAAGAATTTAAAAGCCCAGTCTTTGGGGGGTTTGGGAAAATAGTGTAGCCAAATGAGACCAATTAACTTCATTAGCTTCTGCAAATAACTACTTTTCCGGCACATTTCTATTTTTCCATCTGCTTCACAACTAAACATGTCTACAAATTAACATTTTATTTATGATTTGAGGTTCCAATTCATAAAAATTATGCATTTATTGCATGCAGTTTCCTGTATTTACTAAAAAAAAAATCACTAAATTATATATATCTTCCATTCTTCACTCTATTTTTTCCTCTGAATGAAAAAAACCCCAAAAAATGTAGAGCCTGTAACTACAAAAAAACACAACCCAAATCAGGGTTGAATGGTCGAAGTGGAAACATCCATACTGCAATGGGAACTGGACAAAAATCTATTTTAAAATGACAGTTGCAAAAACTCAGAATAAAGAATATTATAAAACTGTCATTAAAATGCCCTATTGCTACTAGTGAGTTGCACATTTTCTTGAGCCATTTGTTACAGGTTAGCAGACTGAAAAGTCTTATCACACACAGCATCGATTTTGCTCATCCACTCAACATCAAGCACAGCACTGACCACCAAATTGCCAGCACTTTTCACTTAGGAAGAGTTTTGCAATGGCTACTAATGTTGATACTAAAAGTAAACTGGTTATTACAGTCATTTAGCAGTCAAGAAAATACATTTACAACTTTGATATCAACCAAAAACGCTAATTTACCTCAGCCTCATCATCATTACCTACTTTATTTATGATTATGCAGCAGCTTTAAGTGTGAGCAGTTTTAATGGAGAAGGAAATCTTCTCTAATGAGTCATATTATTAAGATAGTTCTAGAAAAAACAGGGAATTTTATGAGTTGGAGGAGGGGAGCAATTAGGAGTGTTTTACATGTCCAGGGAGGAATGGACACATTCTCCTGCTGATTTTGCTTCTCGTACAAGAAAAAAAGTCAGCAATCATAGTTCAGAAAACCACCTCACTATATGAAGAACCAAATAAGGAAAAGGAAATATTAAAGGGGAATTTTAAATTTAAATTACAATTTCCAGGTATACCTCCTGAAGATGATATACCTCATCTACTTCTCCTATTTTGACTACAAAATCATGTTGCATGTAGTTACTACACTGTGATCCTCTAGGTGAGATGCAGCCAGGGAAATCACTTCCTCTCTTCACTAAGTTACTGGGAGAAAAGAATAAAATGTGCCTGTGAAATACTTCCACAGAAGGTCCCTGAAATATCTTGATCTGTAGGGTGAAATTTAATGCCACTGGCAGCATCCATAGAACAGTTCCACCCCAAATCTCCACAGGCTGACTCAGTTACTACTCTAGTCAATGCAGACAGATAGAGGCTCTTCACTGGGCGTTATAACTCTACTCTTTAAGGATGGGCCAAACTGTTTTCTAGAAGTGTCTGGCTCCAAATTTAGGAGAGCTCAACCCCACTTGAAATGGCATCCCTTCGATTCTTATCTTTCACCCCCCTTTTCTCTCTCCAGAATATCCACTTCTTCAGTTAAAGAGCGTCAAAAGCAAGAAAGAGGACCACTAGTCACTCCAAATCTCTAACCAAAGCACAGGCAGCCAACTAACTACCCAGCTGGAACAGGAACAGTGTGTCTGACTGTCACCAAACTAGAACAGGTTGCATTGTTTTTAGTGAGGGCTTTTCAGTTTCTCTCAGACATGAAATTTACTGGTCTTCTTCACCTGAATGAGACTGAGCAAGTCACACTATGTAATCGCTCAGAATGCACACTTTTGCTGTTTGCAGAATCATAGAATGGTTTCAGTTGGAAAGTACCTTAAGATCATCTAATTCCAACTCCCCTTTCCATGGGCAAGGACACCTCACACTAGACCAAGGATCTGTCCAACCTGGCCTTGAACACTACCAGGGATGGAGCATTTACCACTTCTCTGGGTAACATTAAGATTCATATTATCATCACTGCACTACATTTTCCTGTTACCCTAAAAAGCATACTGCAGAATCCAATCCAAAAACATACCTTCTGCTATGTGCTTCTCACCGAACTTTAAACTAAACAGAAGATTGCAACCTTTCTTGTTTATCCTTGATTGCACAGATAAACAGAGTGCCCAAAAGGTAAATCTCTGATTTATTTTTTAACCTGATGCTAATGTTCAGAACCTGAACTTCAAGGTTGTTGACCTCTTGTTTTTGAGAGACATGTTTCCTCCTTCCCAGCTGCAGAAGAGATGAAGCAAAGACAATGCAGGACAAGACAAATCAAAACTCATTTCTCTTCACTTAGGATACTGAAAACTCTTGCATTTAACTAAATCAAACATAACTTTATGACTCTTTTTGGCAGAAGGACTCCAGACCAGTCATCTAGCCATCAGAGCTTGCATTCAGCTTAACCACCAGGACATCTGAGCTAACTGACAGATTAAACTACAGGAAGCGAAGCTGCTTGGAAGAGACAATTTAGGCATTGTACAATAGCTAGAAAAAAAACCATTAAACCTGTATCTTGTGACCAAGCATAGAAGTTATGTTATTGTCTTTCAAAAGAATTTTAAAAATCTGCTAAACAAAGGAACAAATACATATCATTCACCTATAGCTACATATGAGGTACACAGACAGGCAGCCCTGTTAACCTACTCCTGCTCAAAACCAGTACATAGATACTAGTGCACTGACCAGGCTTAACTTTTAAACTTTGCTTTAGGTTGTTAAAATTCAAAATTAAAATATTATGAGTAATAAATATTTATACAAGCTATCTGAAGATATAAAACTGATTTTAAGTAATGGCATTGATAGTAAAACAGCGTGAAGTCTGTTTATGATCTACTGTGCACAGGTCAATGCATTTGTTCTTTGTCTGATCTGTGTGGATGCTACAGTAAAAGATGAATGCAGAAAAGAAATGAAGACTGGGGAGGTGCAGCGGTTGACAAGTGGAATTCTAGAAGTTACTGTAAAGCAGATGTAAGCATACTGATAAATATCTCTTTTCCCCACAGGCAAATTTCACAGCTGGGATTTAGATGAATTCCTATTCAATGAACAAAGACTTTGCCCATCAGCAATAAGATGGTGGTACGGTAGAAATGTCAAACCATACCTCTCTCAAGTAGATCCATTCCACTGACTCCTTAAACCCTATTCTTTCCTCTGTATTTCCTATTTCCGCCTCAAAGGAAATTCACACTTCTTTTTCCAAATTGGTCTTTTGAATGGAAGGGAATTAAGAGAATTAAGAGCTACAATATTAAAAGGCAAAATATACACTGTAAGCATTCATTTGCCCTTAGAATACATAGGAAAGGATATAAAAGATATTCAAATCTAAGCATATGAACAAGCACCTTCATTTAACATAGCTGCTCATGGAAGCCTTTTTGGTCGATGCCCTCTTGATACACATCTTTCTCCTCATGCCTTCCTAAATGATGAAGTGAATAGTATATAATATAATTCACATGGGAGCCCAGAATACATGCTTTCCTCCTCCAATTTTAAGTTATATACACTTCTTAATCCATTTTTTCCTAGCTTTTCATTTCTGTGATTACAAACCTTCATCTTACAACTCTGTCATATTCTTCTTGCTAACTCACATCCCCCGTTCCCCCTTTTTTTCAAGTACCCCCAAAGGTACATAATAGAATGGCAGTACGCATTTAAAAAGTGGCTAAAAGAACTGTATTAGCACAGTGAAAACCCCACATAAATGTTATGCAAATCTGTTATGAATCAAACCTGCAGTGCAAATTTACTACTTTGCTGAACGATTATAAAATAGCGATTTGTCTTGTATACATTTTTAATGTATTACAAACCATTTATATTAGATTGTCTGTTTCTGTTAGTCAGATCATTCAAATTTTTAAGTGCAAAGTAAATATAAAGTGCTACATTTTTAATAATATGCAGTCACACTACATACATTTCTTGCTTCCCACCTCCACTGTGGTCCAGGAACACATAATAGCTGTTTTTTCCCTAGTTATCTAATCATTATACTGAATGCAAACCTGTTTGCTATTACTTTACATTTTTCAATTATCATTGCAAGAGCTGCTTTCAGTGTTCTAGAAACAATTGTGAATCTTAGTAGCTAATGGCATCTCTTTAAATTTAATGTTTTGTATGTGCACACAAAAAGGAAAAAGGGAAAACAGGCTTTAACATTTTTGCTTGGTTGTATATAAAATTACATGCATCTGCAACACAAACATAAATGTATTAATTATATACCTACCACTTAAATTCTACATTCTACTCAGTTCCTGGATTTGCTTTCTGATAGTGGGCAAGTTTAGTTCCATTACAATTATTCTGCTTTTCTGTGCCTAAAAAATAACCCAACACCAGTGTATTCTACTTCTTGTTGCTCACTGTGCATTTTCTTTCTCAAATGAGACAATTATGACAGAATTATGAGTTGCACTTCCTTACAACTCATACTGGCCTTGATAAATGCTAAAGTGGCCAAATCCGAGAAATGAGCTCTGCTCTTTCTTCATCAGAAATAGGCTGACGTTCCTTTTAAGGCTTTAAAACATTTTAGTTGCATAAGCTTTTCTGAAATAAGCTTCTCTAAATACATATAACTACTGAACCCCACTGTTTCTCACCTTTTAAACACAATACACTACAGTGGTATTTTCACGTTGTGATAAATGTTATCACCTACAGTGTTATTGCAATATATAATCTATGATAACATTGTCACAGAACACATGCATTTATTACAACAAAAGAGGAAGGGGAACGAGAGTGAAAGTATCATGGTTAAATGACACAGGTTTGGAGTTATTTTGGCTGAATGGTCATCCCAAGTAGAAGTAAAATGCAAGAGCATAAGCTATACAGTGAAAAGTAAGACAAATAAGAAATCTGTAGGAAAATGATTGGGATCTATGAACCATCACATTGTCACAGGAATAATTAAAGACAACAACACTGTGAGACATTAACAGATTTGTTCCCATCAGTATTCATCACAAAGTGGATTTGATAGATACCTAACTGAAGAAATCAACCAAACTGAGAAGAGGGGTACCAAGCAGAAGTTGAAAGCTGAAAGAATCTAATTCATATAGGTTGAAAACGGAAGACCACAGGTAGGGATGAGTTAGTTCAAATACATGGGTGCATCAAAGCTAAGACCATGAATTTTCCAAGTGGACAAAAATGAAGCAATCTGCACTTTTTCTCTTTTCAGCAGAGGAGTCTCAGGTCAGATAAGGGTCTATATTTCAGGGCAACTAAACACAGGAGCTAGCTTCCTTAAGCATGTTCTGGGACCCCTTGCCTGGAAGTTTCCAAAGGCAACTCAAAAAACCAAGAGCAAGGATAGTCTACGTATGCATGATCCAGCCTCGTGTCAGGGACTGGAGCAGATAATTTCTTCTGGATTTTCCAGTCCTGTTTTCTTTGATCTCAGTCCTGACCTACTTATTTCAGCTATTCTACCTGTGAAACTGTCAGGCAAACAGACATCAAGAATGATGTTTTAGTAGAGGGAAAAAAAAATTAAGCACAAAAAAGGCAGAAAAAAATAAAAGGAATAAGCATTGTGCACATGGCATATAGCTAAGAGTTCTAAAGGAACTTGGGTATAGAGCAGTTAAGCTACCTTGAGAATATACACAATTTCAACAATAAAAACAGCACCTCACCAATAAGCCTGGGAAATGCAAACTTGTGAGCCTTACTTTCTATGAGGAAAAACGTTTGAACTGAAAAATGCAAGCAGTCATAGGGTGGTAGGTCACTGAGGAAAAGGAGATAAAGGTCACTTTGAAAATGCTTGTTTGATAGGCTCTTGTCCCTTAAGACCTGAAGAGAGCACAACTCATTTAACAGAGACATGAACATATGCGATTGCATAATGAATATTATTATTTAGCTTGGAAAAGACTCAAACAGGTGACTAAAAGAAGAAAAAGTATCTCCCCTTAGTAACCTCCTGGGCCAGCCAGTCAACCATGAAAGAGCTCTTCTAGCAGGTTTAAGAGTAGCAAACTGTTTGGTTTTATTAATTTGAGTGTGCTGGCTAATTTTTTTTTATAATGGTGCTAGAGAGGTAAAACTGACAGTGGCTCTCAGCAAGATGGTAAAAAATGCTACTTTTGATATGTGGGGAAAAAGCTCAACTGACCTCACCTTTCCTGAATGCCACCTTCAGAACACGCAGAATATAAATATAAATGCACCCATGTACAGCCTCTGTGCAACACTGCAGTAGTAATGTGGGCATTTCATGCCTTTGTAATATTTTCTTTTAAACTTTCAAAAAAATACTGCTGAAAGACTGGCAATGTAAGCAAGGTATTTGCCAGGCTATGCAGTGCCACACAGGAAAGAAATGCTTGGTCCAGAACCTGCTCTCTCCCTTGACAACCCAAGCTGAGAAGATTTCACATGAGAAACCTGGTCCTCATTTCAGTCCTCAGACTGAAAGCATGAGACCAAATAGGACATTCTCCAGGATGCTCTTCAACAAACATTGTTTGTGCTGATGCTCATTTAGCAGCTTGCAGAGTCTGGGGAGGGGGTAGCTGCAGCACAAAGAAGCAGCTGATGAAGGCAGTGCATCCTACATCGTATGTCTACAAAGTTGACTACAAAGCTCAATTTGGACTTCTGAGAACAATCTTATCTCTTTCATCAGCCTCATGTGAGTCCTGAGGTTATCCCAACTCTCTGAATATGCTGTGTTGCCCAACACACTTTACTGTCTCCTAGATTACATAGCAGAGACAGAAACTCCCAGAATGTTCTCCTGTACTCAGTGATCTCCAAGATTTTATATTATGAACCACATATTAAGGTGTTTATAATTCAGCTGCTTAATTCCCAAGGAGCTAAACCTTGATTTAGTCACTTTTTATCATGTCAGAAGTGTAGCTTTTTTCCTCCCTTATTTTTATTACTTAAATACATTTCAGTACTTATCTGCACTAAGCATGAGATGGAAATTCCAATGCAAATCCGTGTTTGGGAAAATAATAGCAATAATAAAACCTCGCTTTTATGTATCATTCCTCGCTTAATAACATTTAGTGTGTATTTTCATCAGCAGATACCAAGAGCTTTTTAACAAGGAGGACAGTATCATTAACCCCATTTTACAAATGAGGAGGCTGTGGCACAGAGCTGTGATTTACCCAGGAAGCAAACTGCCAAATGCCACATTCTATCACTTTAGCCATAAGAGGCCTCATCACAGACACCTTCTTGTGTGTCCTGTTCAGAGCCAGGTAAAAGCAGCCCTCAGAATAAACCCTGAGTTCCTCCCTCACAGAGGTATGTCACTTCTCTATTGCATGGTGCATGGGAACCCTGGTCCATGCCTGGAGACCTCAGTACTGCCAGAAGATGGGCTAGTCAAGGACTTTGCCATACGTAGATGCTGACAATGCATCTGAAATACCCACTGCAACAGGACAGACATGACCCTCAATCCAGCCCTGGTCCATGATGGTATGGCTACACTGCACGGTGCTGTTAGCTTAATCTCCAGAAGTAGTGTATCTCTGTTGTTAGGACCTGCCCAAAGCTAATAAAAATCTTGTCTGTCATTAGCTTGCCCCATGTCACCCTGACATGACTAGATTGCTCTGGGTTCTAGGGGCAGCCAGGGCTGCCATTACATGCTGCTTCTTATACAAGTGAGACATGACCTGGGAGAGCCCCGGAAAGACATCTGTGCAAAGCTCATAAAATGTTGCATCAAGTTTCATAATCAGAGCACACATCTGAAACATACACTGTCTGGTCTAACTCCCATTTGCAGCTGAGGATGTCAGCCATGCCAACCTACCCTAGAAGGGTTCAGCCTGGTCCATTAACCATGTAAGAAAGGAATAGATAAAAAATAACATAAATATCACACAGAATAGTATTACAATTTGCTTTTAAACCCCTAATCAAGGAGGTGGTCAGTTCAGTAAGGTTCATTTGAAAGACATAGAGCTAGGCCTGAAAAGCCCATGAGCACCTGAAGATATGCTTGAAAGCCACAGGAGGTCCAGCAGACTCATCAGATACTGAGACTCCCAAAGAGTCAAGGAGCAACACGTCATCATTTCAGTATCTCACGTAGCTAGAAGAGTAGCATTACTCTCTCTCCTTCTTCTTGCACAAAATTTGAACATTTCAGAAAGAAATAACACCTTATGACCAACTATTATCTGAAGCATTTTATTAACCCTGCTTTGTGACCACTTCCACAGTCACTGATGGCACAAGGCCATCCATAGCCTGAAACTTTAACACATACGCAGTATGTTGGAAACATCCATTCATCCAAGCCCCAGAAGGTTCTTGCACAGATGAAATAAGCACTGAGGTTAAGTCAGACACTACTGGTACTCAAACTTGTGGCTCACAGTTGTCACAACAGCCATTAGGATTTAAACACAGGTTTGTCCAACTACCTCTTGCACAACTACGAGTTTGTGACCGGTGTACTCATAAATATCAACTCATTTGGCACAGCCCTATCCCTTCAATGCAGCCACTGAGAAAGCAATCACAGATAGCTCTTCTGTTTATGGCCTCAACAGGAAATTGTGGTTTCACTACATTCAGGGTTTTCTTTACTCTTTTGAACTGTAAGAACTGTGCTTGATTTAATCTGTATTTGTAACTTTGTGAATGTATATACATAAAATTAAATGCTTCCAAGTTTAATTCTGACTAGTTAGCAACTAAAGGATCCAGAAAATTTTCCAGTTAAGAAGGTAATTACCAAATAGAAGATTCAACCACATGAAAACTTCTCTTGGTTAACAGGATAAAGTCTGTTCTAGTATTCGATTAGCAGGACAGGACTTACAAATGTGACAGCCATTCTGGTAACTGAAGGGAGCAAGCTGAGTTAAGCTTAAGAAAACTAATTTCATTTGTGACTATGCAGCTAAATCAGTCTCTCAGTATAGAGAAAAAAAAAGAAAGATGGTTAAAAAAATGCCCCTAAACCTTTGCAAAATCATTTCTGATAATGCAAACTTGAAAAAGGGGATTTGCATTGAAATAAAAATAACCAGTGGTAACAATCAAAGATACAATAAGATATGCAGGCAGTGACATATTTAACTAGGACACACAAATACCTCTGCCTATAAGATCTTTTTTTCCAGCTCTATGTTACTTTGCCAGATTTTAACTATTTGGGCTGGAATTTTTCATACTAGGTATCTGTCTCAGGGTACATTGGGTTTTTTGGAAAGTTCCTTTTAAGTCAGCTCAAATGACTCTAAGAGGTCTAGAAAAACATGTCGTCTTTTTCATGAAAAAAACCCAACCCAAAAACAGCAAACAAAAAAAGGTCTGAAGACATTTAACAGAGAAGTTGTGGAAACTGCATCCTTACAGAAAGGGCTTAAAATCTGGCAGTAGACTCAGGCTGATAACAGCCACATGTTCTTAAGAAAAACAGTGCTGGTTTGACTAAGTTAATACACACACACACAAAAGCACTGCGGGCACACTCAGTACAGATTTGTTAGTGTTTGGTAGCTAAACTGCTATGGATTTCTCTGCAGACATGTCACAGATCTGGACAAGAATTTCCTCACTGCTCTTCATTTCAGGAACCACTGTGATGCTAAACAGATAACTGAACCTGGGCAGAAAAATCTCCTATTTGTCTTACAGTTCCCACTGCTGGCAAACAGGGAGGACAGATGACAAGAAGGAAAGAAACTGCTTCATCATGAAGCAAAAACAGAAGGTCTGAGATGTCATGAACATACAAAGTGCTAATGAAGAAAAACCCAAACAACAGACCCTGACTCTGATCAGCATGCCTTTATAATGAAGGTGACTCAGTTCTCCACGAGTTAAATGGGAATTATAATGACACTTCCCTTCACAGGATAAAGAATATTTGCAGATCACTCAACTACTGTCATGATGAGTACCACAGAAAAACCCATGAAGAAATGAATTAATCTGACTTAAGTGCCAGGCTTCAATTGCAAGAATAAGTATGGCATAGGGCCACATACTGAACAAGGGAAATAAAACATAAGCTGCTTATTTTGTGGCACTTTTCATCCTGTCCAATGGAAGTATAAGAATTCCTGCAGGGAAAGGAAAAACTCCACACGCACAAACACAGATATGCAGTCAAATAACTGAAAGGTGTTCCACAACACATATGCACATTTAAGATCAATGACACACATTTTTTGAGTTAGCCTTATAATTACCTAAACAAAAGATACAAATACAAACTGTTGTTATATATTGTGTATTGGCAAAGGCAGACGTGCTTGCACTAGCCTTAGAAATAAACAGCTGTTTATTTTTCTTGAGACTACATGTACAATTCTTTGGACTTCCCACCAACAACAACTTCGATATGAAGTAGGACATGGCACAATGGACAGACAGTAGGGTTATCTGCTCAATATATTTGTAGCATTTTAAGTCTATTGTGGAGCTTACTGTTCATCCTCAAGATTCCTTCTCTGCGCTGTGTATCTAACATTTCAGTCTGTCACAGCCTGTAAGTATGTATCTACATTAGTATCACTGCTGTTATCCAAGCCTCAATACAGTAAGAAAAAGGAGGAAAGGGGAATACAGAGGGGTACACAGCCAGAAAGAGAGAGAACAGTGTAATGGATTCTACCTGAAACTAAACTAAATCTTTTGCCAGCAGAATACTGTCCAAGAAAAAACCTCACAATACTGAAGTAATTGAAAAACTGAAAAATCCATGATGACTTACAGAGTGAAGCATATGTTTTGCAAAAGCGCCATGCCCTACAGTGCTACATTAGAATGATTCCTTCTGACCTTCAAGTGAAAATTTTGAAGTGCACTTTTCAGGTTTCCTTACCTACATACATTATTCAAAAGATTACAGGATTACATACTTATAAAGATATTATTTACCTTTTTTCTCCATCTGGCCTAAGAGGTATTCTGCAATCAGGGCAACCACAAAAGTACTGCACTAAATTCTATCCTCTTAAATTAATGAGACAACCAGCACAGGCAGATTAAAACTTATGACCAGGCAGAAGGAGACAAGACAACCTCAGTAAATATTTAAGCTATTTGCCTGATCAACCATTTTAGCAACTTCACTGCTAATGCACACATGCCATTGCACATGTGTACAGAAGCACACAGCTAAATGTAGCTGTGGTTTCTTTGAACTACTGTACATATTTCCAAGCCTCACACACCCCTATTACCAATTCTGACTTAACCTTGTCCTTTTTAAAAAGAAATTACTCTGAAATAAAAAAAGAATAACAAAATTAAAAAAATAAAAAAGAAGAAAGAGAAAAAAAGAGAGCGAAAGAGAAAGAGAGCGAAAGAGAAAGAGAGCGAAAGAGAAAGAGAGCGAAAGAGAAAGAGAGGGAGAGAGAGAAAGAAAGAGAGAGAAAGAAAGAAAAAGAAAGAAAGAAAGAAAGAAAGAAAGAAAGAAAGAAAGAAAGAAAGAAAGAAAGAAAGAAAGAAAGAAAGAAAGAAAGAAAGAAAGAAAGAAAGAAAGAAAGAAAGAAAGAAAGAAAGAAAGAAAGAAAGAAAGAAAGAAAGAAAGAAAGAAAGAAAGAAAGAAAGAAAGAAAGAAAGAAAGAAAGAAAGAAAGAAAGAAAGAAAGAAAGAAAGAAAGAAAGAAAGAAAGAAAGAAAGAAAGAAAGAAAGAAAGAAAGGGAGCCACTCTCTGAGCCTTTCTAAACAGCATCACAGAGCTTGTGATGCTGAAGGGCAAAGGGTCACAGCAATGTGTGAGGATCACAGGGTTGGGTGACTGGAGATCACCCATGTTGTAGAGTTGGGAAACTAAGCCTCTACGAGACCTCCTTCTGCCACTCTGCCCTTCTCTTCGACGTGCACCACAAACATCCAGTGATCCATGAAGGCAGAGGGAGTAGAATGAAAGAAAGGTGAAGAATTGACAGCATCTGCTAAAGAATGTCCAGAGAAACTGCTGTTGAATGGTGAAGATGTGCAAAGGATGGCATTCAGTAAAAGGCTTCCAGTGGAAGAAGAAAGTCCTTTTGAGGTGATAAAATATGAGTAAGAATGTGTTTGGAGTAGGGTGAATTTCCTCTTCAGTATTACATCTGCATGTGTAGATTGTACAGGAACAAGGCTGTACAGCAACACAATTGCACTGGAATCAGCAGCTCTCCACCCATGTCAGTCACTTCATCCAACACACATGTGCACACACTCACACACACAACTCACATACACATGCTCACACACAGTATCTCTTCCTCTGCTTCACGGACAAGAAAAAAATACTAATTTAAAGCATATCAAAACACATTTTTATAATGTATAAAGATAATACCCAATGGACTCCTGAGAGATGCATGAAATTAATCCCAGTTGTGAAGGTCTTGATATTAGCTCTTTACTCCTGGGATGAATTTAAAATCCCACAAAAGCCCATGATTTATTTCCTTCCTACACAACAGCAACAAACACTCACATAATTTTTAAGTAATGTAAAATATCACTTTAAAGCCAGTCATACACATCTGAGAGAGAGAGAGAAGGGAAGGGAAGAATTAGTTGTTTTGAGAGGTGAGCACTTAAGGGTCCATTCTACCTGCATAATTCCCATAAACGTTATGTTTATGAATTGAACAAACAGGGTGAAGAATTGTTGGCACAAAACCTGCCTTTCATCCACGTCCTATGTTTTAACATACAGTGCCTCTTCTAATGGCTAGTTAAAGGTTTTTGTAACGTAACGCTCTTCTATTTCAAATTTGTACATCAAGTAGATGCCATTATCAAGGTGCCTTTCTGGTTATACAGTTTTAACTCACTACTCAGTATGAAGCTCCATGATGATCATAGAATCATAGAACAGTTAGGGTTGGAAAGGACCTTAAGATCATCCAGTTCCAATCCCCCTGCCATGGGCAGGGACATCTCACACTAAACCGTATCACCCGAGGCTCTGTCCAGCCTGGTCTTGAACACTTCCAGGGATGGAACAGTCACAGCTTCCCTGGGCAACCCATTCCAGTCCCTCACCACCCTCACAGTAAAGAATTTCTTCCTTATACCCAATCTAAACTCCCCCTGTTTAAATTTTAACCCGTTACCCCTTGCCCTATCACTACAGCCCCTGATGAATAGTCCCTCCCCAGCATAAGATACTGGAAGGCTGCTATGAGGTCTCCACGCAGCCTTCTCTTCTCCAGGCTGAACAGCCACAACTTTCTCAGCCTGTCTTCATACGGGAGGTGCTCCAGATGTTTGCAAAATACCTCAATATTAAGCTTTCTATGTTGTGTGGAGGCAGGGAACTCTATCAAAAGCTAGTTACCTTTCCCACATTTTCAGAGATTTCTCCACTTACAGGAGATTGTGATATGATACCTCTTTAAACTGTTTGTACTGGATAGGGAGTCAATCATTCCATGAACAGTATCTGGCAAAACTATCCAACTCATAGATCCAGGATGTCATCCCATAAATTTCTGGGCTACACAAGACCACCTCTTATCATTTATATCTGTGCAGCTCCATGACATACACAGTTCACTAGTACTGCTGGAGTTACCCTTCTGTATGACATTACATGAGATTGCCTCAGCAGCAAATGATGAAACAAAAACCCAAAACATAACCAAATCAACCCCCCTGAAAACTAATCACTGACCAAGTACAGTAGATAAGAGTTTAGGATTCATAGAAAATACATGCATTATTTCATTTTTATAGTGTTTTACTGCATTGAGATAAGTATCATTAAAATTAATAAGACAGAGGTTTTCTCTACCTTCTAAAGTCTTGTTACAACATGAGATAGAGCTATGAAAATCATTCTTGGGCTGACACTACCTCCCTTTTCATTTACTCTGAAAACTGTACAAAAAAGAGAATATACTTCCTTACCTCTGCAGTTTAGAAAATGATAATGTTTAAGGCAGTAATAATGTACAACTGCAAATACAACAGCACTGTGACAAAAATAAAACACCATAAGCAATGGAAATTTGTGCTAAAATGGATACAAGAAGCACCCTTAAAAACACACAGAAATAGTATTTTCTTCTATCCTGAGGCGTTCTGCAGGATACTTAAAAGTTTCAACCCTTAATCAAAATCGGCAATTTTGTATTTATGATTTTAAGTCACTCACTGATGAATGCCAAGATAAGAGTATAAAAAAGGCAAGTTACTCAAGTGAGAAGTTCCACAGAAACTTAAACATCCACTACCATTTTCTTTCAACCTGGGGCCTATTCCTGTCATCAGTTTCCAGGGATTGTGGGGCTAAGTCTCGTCACTGCTAACATGGATATCTGTGCACAGTACGTCTAAAGTGCACATAGAGGAGAGGGGTAAACCCTTCTATTTGTTTTACTGACCCACAAAACCCAACCACAGCTGCAGTGAAATTGAACAGTATCTTGCAATTTCATCCCTTAATTGGGAGCCCAGCACATGGCAGAAGTCCAAGCCCTAGCTCAGGCTGTTTATCTTCCAATACTTTTAAGTCACTTACTAGCCAAAAAAGAAATTACAATGTGATTTAAAGGGAAATCTGTCAGCTTGCAGGCCCATTCCTTGCCTGTCTCCTCTCTCTCCTCCTTCTTTTATTAAATGGTTGTAACTGTACCATAAGTCTGATCTGTTCATCCCTGAAAACAGCTGTCCCACTGTACTGCAAGGGAAACATTTGCAGGAATTTTTGGTTTAGGTTTTAATCATATCCTTGAAGTTCCCCCTCAAAAATCCCAACAAAGTTTCACATTTTCCCATCTTTAAAAACATCTACTTGCTGTGTTACCTTTTAGTAACCGAATTGTGATGGCTTAAGAATTTCATACATACTGTTGAGTGCTAAATCTCAGTTTCTCAGACCCACCTCTCTGCAAGTACTTCCCACCATCAGACAGCTTCTGCTGCAAGTTATCGAGATGCAATGGGTCAAAGTCAGAAGACATTCCCCGCAAATGATGTGCCACTGACAAGGTGTAGGATCTGATGTCTCTAGCTCTTCACTTACACACCCCCTTCTCTTTTGGTGATTCAGTGGGCATAGAACCTCACCCAGCTCACAGAAGCTGAGTATCAAACTGGCAGCTCCCTGAGTAAGAGATGCCACTGCACACCCTCAAAGCGAAGGAGAGAGGCACAGCTGCACCAGTGCTTCCTGTTGAAACTGGGACAGTACTCAGCTTTCAACACATTTGATGGAGAAGGTAACAAAACTGCTGCACAGACATCCAACAAACCTGATGAGCCAGACAGTGAGCTCATCCAAACCACATTACAAATAATTCTTCAGCTGCTAGTGAAGAGCTTTGCTTCTTTGTTTCCTTAGAAATAGAGCTTGTGATTTTAGATAGATTATAAAACTTGGTATTATTTTAACTCACCAACAGGAAGAACTTCTCCAAGAATGGATTCTGATACCCTGTGTTTTCTAAAACATCATGAATGTAACAGCAATTCCAAAGCATTTTGAACAGTGAGTGTAAAATACTGGTACTCAGTTTTCAAACACAAGGAAGACCTTAAGTATATTTGACAATTCCCAATTAGAAGGATTTGGAATTTGCTCAGGAACAAATGAACTAGCTGCTTCTTCAGCTGAAGTTAGCAAAGCCTCACACAAAGCAAAGCTGGGAAAACTTTTTACTGGATGCCTTGACCTTGTTATACAAGCAAGTGGTACTCCAACCTAATACAAAGTCTTCCACAAGATGGTGAGTGCACATCATGTCATTTCCCACTCCGAAAATTTTGACAGATACAAATAACATTCCTGGAACATAAACTAGAATTGTTTGAAGCAGAAATTTCTCATTCTTGCCTTATGGATAATACTAAAAACATTATATAATGCAATACAAGGAAATTCTATCTTGGGGTTCTGATGACAAGCCACTTGAGCTATACTTTTTTCCTTT
This sequence comes from Melopsittacus undulatus, assembly GCF_012275295.1. Lineage (NCBI taxonomy): Eukaryota > Metazoa > Chordata > Aves > Psittaciformes > Psittaculidae > Melopsittacus > Melopsittacus undulatus. The sequence goes on along the minus strand of NC_047527.1, from coordinate 47,378,749 downwards.
ATAATGTCACCAGAACTCTCAGTGGAATTATATATAGAATAAATGATAGGCAATGGTGAATTACAAGGCCATAATACATACAGTAAGCACCTAATATAGTCTTATAAATTACAGACTTTTATAGCTTTATATTTTACAGTGTAATGTCACACACCACAGTGACACAATACTCCAAGACATGATATCACATTAAAGGAAAAAAAGGGAGAAAAAGCACCAGCAGGCCTTATTACGGTAAAGTAAAATTACTTTGGAAGTGTACAGATTTGCCATTTTAAAGGGAGATGCAGAGATCAAAATATGGGCCTGAAAGAAGAAGGTATGTGCCAGACAATGACCATCTCTGTTGTTCCCCTATACTGTGGATAACAAATACAAGTGTTTGCCTAACATTAGGCACTGCTGCACAAGAGATCCCAAGCTGGATTCTGCACTCAAGGGATAGGGCAAGGGGTGCTTCACATCATTGAGCAGTGACTTCTCCAGCTGATTAAGAAGCGGCACTGATGGGCTTCGCTGGGATTCCCATCCAGAGCTCTTCAGCCTGACGAATAGCGTTGCATTTTGGGGGTCTAAAGGATAATAGTGAAGTGAGGGGCTGGAGCTGAGGGAATATTCTATTCCTGAAGCTCTGGATTGGGACCACTTCTCAGGCAGGAAATTAAATAACTGAGAAGTTAAAATAGAGTATTTTCAGTCTGATTTCCCAAAGAAATGAAGCATATAATACCAGATAGCATCTATCTGCTTGTGTATACCCCACTTGGTAAATTCTGGATTCACTAAGTAGCTACAACAGAATCATGTACAGCAAAAAAGGACCCCATGTTATCAAGTTCCTATAAATTCTGAGCAAATAGTCAGATAGAAGAGAATTACTCTCACAGTGTCTTCAGAGGATACAACTGCAGCCCTCCTAGATGCCTGTCATTAGACCCTGGAGAACCCACACCATAAGGGGGTGGAGCAAGGGGGCAGGGAAGAACAGGATGAAGAAAATGGTCTCCCTGTAGAGTAACTCAAGAGCAAAACAACATTTACTCCATGTTCCTACCATATTAAACACCAGAGGATTCCACTGTAAGCAACAAGGATATAGGAAACCACACAGACCTGTTTGTTGCTGACAAACAAGAACACCAGAATACAAATGAAAAGGCACACCCACTCTGCCCTTTTGTCACCAGGAATTGGTGTGTACATGCTTGCTGCTCTCTGAGGTGGGCAAAAAACTGATGTTTTATAAAGACACTCCTCATAACTAAACTAGTTAAAGGTGAAAAAAAGAGAGAGAAGATGAGAAAAAACAGGATGACAGCAAGACACAGAGAGGCATGGCTCCTTCACCTGAAACTACAGCATGCAGTCCTAAGCAGAATGCTGCTCATATTAATGTTTAGATTAAAACAGAAGGACATCATACCATCAACCTGTACTTCAGATACATTGCTAGGGTCTGATTTCAGTGCCCTTTCTTCAGTTCATTCCCTGATGGTAACTGGGAGTTTGGATAAAACAGGAAGAGGCTTAAATACATACTGCTTACTTTGCCAGCTAACAGCACCTTTGTTCCTTCTCCCTAACTGCTGTGACTGTAAATGTGGCTGAAATAATTCCTGCTTGGAAGACCTAACAAGAAACTCTGAGCTTCCTTGGAAACTGTCCAACCCAGGCATCCTAACCAAACACCTCCCAGTGAAATCAAAGGTTGACTCATAAAGGACCTCGTGGAAATGAGAGAAAGAGACTCTAGATTTGCTTGTTAGTAGTCACTTTTCTATCAGTAGAAAGACCAAGACTTAGACTAGGAAGTGTCCTACAAACAAATGGACTATACCATGTAACTCATATGAGGTGTATGCTCTGTTGCCAGCTCAGACAGCATCTTTCTATTTAATTCCACAGTTTAAAAATTTCTGTGTTGTTCTACATATTGATTCCTTTCATTGTGGAAATTGTCAATATTCAGAGATGCTGCTAGTTGATAAGACAGAGGGGGCTCTAACATGTGGATGAGACACTCACTTATGACACTGTTATATGATGAGGCTGCTGAATGCTTTGCCATTTGTACATCACAGGCTTCACTGAGAGAAGAAATACCACTATGGCCTAGCAGCACACTGTGCAAACAGAACACAGCCTTTGTTCAAACAGAATGCAACTTCTTTTCAGTTAAAATTTACTCCACTGACAAAGCAAGCAGTATATGCATTTCACAGCCACTGTCAGGTGGGAAGGAGGGCTAAGTCTCCCAGTAGCATATCTAACCAGCTAAACAGAAATAATGACTTAATTTTGCCCCTCAAAGTATTTACTTTGAGCCCAGGGGTGGACATCAAATCAAGCACATGGTTATGATATAGCAAATGTGCCAAAATGAAAAAACAAAAAAAGAAGTACAAAAAAGAAATAAGAACTATTTAATGGTTATTCAAGTAGATTAGAATACTAGCAACTGAAAAACATAGTTTCATATCCAGTGCATTGGTTTCCCACTTTGCTGCAACCTGACTTTTCTGCTAGAAGACACAAAAAATTACTTTCCCTGCAACCACAGAAGTGATGCATTGCTATGTAAGCAATCTTTCTTCAGTGGAAGCCTTGCTTGTCTTTGCTGGCTTCTAAACAGGCACTCTGGTTAAGAATACAGGGTCATACAACTGCAACTGAGTTAAATTGTAAATACGGAGTTGTATTCAACTGCTCTGAATAATCCTCACCACATTCCTCCAGGGTGAAAATCTTAGAAAGGATAAGAAATGACATTACACTCATTTGGAAAGGCTGAAAATGCAGCACTGGCCAGCTAGGAGTGATGCAGTGCATCATGCCACCATGCCAGAGATCAGAGTTCAGGCTAGTCTTTTAGTTTTGAGCCTTAGGGGAGACTGGGTACAGTTCAAAAATCATGTGTTTCAGTGTCTGAGAGGGGAAAGCCAGTGCAGCAGCACTCCATCTGGCAGGCCAACTTTGCTCTGAAGTTACACAGAGAAAGAGAAGGACTTTGCATTCATGGTGGGGGCTGGGAAAACTACAAATGCGGCCTCCCCGGGAAATATATTTAAGATTATGCTGATGCACTATCTGAATCCTTCCTAAGGAGGCAAGAGAAAATTTAAAAGTTAAATCGAGTTGTCCGTGACATGCTCAACACCATTTAATGGGAAACTCCTGCTGGTATTATTCATGAGAGACACATTTCTTACCAATACAACTAAAATAAATAAAAAATTAAAAAAAAAAATCCCTAAGTATAAAACCTTTCTCTATTTGATAATGGGTAGTAAAGAGGGCAGATGCATTTTCATGAAAGGCACCACATGGAAGAGAAAATTTCCCCTCTTTTATTTTTAAAAAGGGTGCCAGATGCAAATGTTTCACTGGACGCCTATAAGTACTTAAAATACAAAACACCTTCTTCAAATGCATTAAGCACACTGTGAGGCACTTTAAATACACTTGCTTTGTCAGACAGGCAGCTGGCCCCACTTTTGTAATGAACAGGGAAACATTCTGTCCAGTGAAAGTGTTACCAAAATATAGCAGGAGGCTCAGCTTGACTTACACTCACAGATATCAAAAGCAGGTTCCTCTCATTACTTTCCTTAAGGATAAAAAATACCAGCTGACTCTCGTACTCCAGGAAGGCAAGAGTAGTTTAGGCTTTCTTTCTAAATGGGCCTCTCCGCTCTCTCATCTCTGAACAGTACGACCCCCTCCTTCCTAGCCTTTCCCAAACATGCACCCTTCTGTGGGTGATCAAAAGCCTTCCCTGATCTTCAATTATTCTGCCACAGTAAATAGAAAGCCTTCAGAGGACAGAAGCCGCATCAGCAAAAGCATTAGTTAAAACTGTATGGGCTCTCAAACTTTTCACGCCTGCATAAGGTCTAATTAATTTTGTCACCTTGTACGCTTCTGGACAAAAATGTGAAAGAAAAATCACCAAACAAACCAAGAGAGTTAGCCTTTCCAGATGTGAGACAGGCCTTCTGTAAGCCCATGACACTTAAGGCCACCAAACTAAACCCAGTACAGAGTTTGCCTCATTTGCTGAGAACTGCCAAAGGAAAATACTTTCTGTAGAAAGAGGAACAAATTATCTTTAGACTTCTCACCAAAACACAGCGAAACCCCAATCCCACCTGAAACTGTACTTTAGGTTTTAAAATGCTCTTACAATTTCCCAAGCTGAGAATCGCTTGCTGTTCATATCCCTTTCCCCTCCTCCAAGGAAGTTAAAAGCAATGTTTAGAGCAAGCTCTATGCATGCAGCCACACCTAAAACACAAGCCAATGCCTTCCCCCCTCCTCCCCCAAATCCATGAGCGGCCACAGCTGGAACTGTTTTACACGGGCCGGCCGGCGGAGCTCTGTGCGAGCATTCGCCTCCTCTTTGTCTGTAAAGCTGAAAGGCGCTGGCCTCCTCCAAGGTAGGGCTGCGTCCCCTGAGGATGGCGGGTAAACACGAGCCTGGCTCCAGCTCCCTCCCCATAGGGTCAGGTGATGCTGTGTCAAAAGCCGGCCACGGAAAGATCTGGAAAAGCAGCCTACAAGGAGAGGCTTTTGCCTTACTGGAGAGGACAAAAAGCACACAGTTGGGTTTCAGATTTTCTGACTGTCTTGGAAGCTTAATAACAACATGACCGGTAGAATATGAAGGCTCCTACTGTAACAATAGGGTGCTTTAAAGATAAGTTCTCCCTTGCCTTGCAGAGCATATTGAGGACATGTGTGGGGTTGGCCTGGCTTTGGCAGGCACAGTCAGCCTCTCCCCAAGCTGAGGGACAGCCGGGTGATGAGGCAGTGAGCACCAGCAGCAGGAAGAGGTCCAGCCATGCCCTTTTGGGTGGGGATGGACGCAAGCCTGCCCCGTGGAAAAGGCAGGTTAGTAAGGGTGTTAAAAATACAAGCAGGAGTATTTCTGAGGGCTGGGAGACAGAGAGGGTAAGCACACGCAGGCGCCTGAGGGAGAGGAACACGGGGAAAATCGAGGGTGCACAACGGAAGCAAAATAAACTTTTACACATAACAGAAACATTGGCAGGATGTATGTATGTCTGTACGTACACGCACACACGTACGCGTCAACTGGCTGTTTTGAAAAGCCACAACTAAAATTTCATTTAAAAAAAGCCCAGCTGCTTCTTTACCCTGACTTTGTCTTTAAGGACTTAGCTAAGCCGAAGGAGTGGCCAGAAAAGAAGGAAAAAAAAAACCCACTTCAACCCATCTCTCTCAAATTCTTTTATTTCAGCAATGCATTAAGCAATCTCCCTGCAGAGTTATTCTCTTCTTCCTGGTGTGGATAAAGCTCCCCCTGGGGAGCTCTGTAATTTCCAGCTTCTCCGAATTCAGGTATTAGTAAAGACCGCTTGGGGACACGCAACAATATAACTCTACATTTTCAGGCATTCGGAGAGAACCCCCTAAGGGTCCCAAGTTCAAATTTCTGAAATGTAGGCATTGTAAAAGGAACCTCGGGGGACTCCAGCAATAGAAATCTGCTGAATTCAAAGCATTTCCTAAGCCCTGGCAGGAGCCTTTGCTCCCACTGGAGGCTTTTTATAAAACATGTGTTGCTGACATGTTGACAGATTGCTCAGTGAAGTGTTAGGTGCATACACAGGCTGGCCATTTAGGGGGACATCAGTTTACCCTTCATCTCTACCTGAAGCACCATGTTTTATACATTACCCGAGGACAGGCAGAAAACAGACACTCTCTTACAAAGTACAGTATCACTTGGCAAGAGACAAAAAAGAGAAAAAAAAAAGGCCCCCACAAAACTAAGGATATTTCATATCTACATACACAAACACATGCAAGGGGAAGAAGAGAGAAAGAAAGAGAGAAGGAGTTGTACAGAATCTTCCAAATATCAAAAGGTCAGAAAATAAATTAAGTGTACAATACAAGGCCTAGGCTGGAAATTGCCTCCATGTATCAGGCCTGCCACCCCTTTTCTACACAGGCCAGAGCTCCGAGGGTATAATGAGCAAAGGAATTTTCTAATGACAGCTGACTGTTGGGAGGTAATCTGATCAAAGGCCGATATTAAATCCAACTTCTGCTCATATCAGGGTATTAGTGATGTACGACTTAATAACCCAGCAGCTCCAAAAGTGCTGCCGTGGCAACAGGATGGAAATTGGGATAATAATGTATTCATGGTGCTGGCGACCTGGGGCTGCAGTGCGTGCTCTCAGGGGAGGGCACTTCACCCTGAGCCAGACGTGTCTGGGCAAAATCACTTCACAAAGGACAGGAGTTGAATACTGAAGAGCTCTGGCACTGATGAGTGTGTCGATAAGGGGAAGAGTGGAATGAAGTGAAGGGAGGAAAGGAAAAACATTTTCAGCAGAAGAGCTTGAGTGGTGCTTCTCTGAAAAACTGATGGGGCTCAAGAAGCTCTCCCCGACAAGTACAACCAAAATGGATAATTATTAAATGAACATAAAACTACATTCTCTGCAAAGTGCTGAAGGATGGATAGCACCAGCTTACACAAAGTGACAAGATTTTCACATCAGGCTACATCTATCTTCCAGCACTTCCACTGTGCATAAAAGGGCCACTGCCTGCTACCATCAATATCCAAAATTCCTTTAACATTAAACAGCTTCTCAACCTTTCCTGCCCTTAAATCTCTCAAGGAAGAAAATCCAAGAAAAGGTCACATATCAGCCACACCTTTCAGGGTCTTGTAGCTGCATTTCCTGCATAAATGGAAATCTCCTTCACATGATTCCCCCCCCCCTTCTATAATCACTACAGCGATGCATAAAATATCAAAACCACACATTTCTCTTTTTTCTGGTATGAAACCAGAAAGAAACTTGGCAAGAGAATACAACCATTTCAGCGCAACTGTACAAATTAATCTAACATCAGTTCCTTTGATTATCTAAATCAGGAAACAAAGATGGATATATGTGTTATTTGAATTCCATTTCTTTCCTAGACAATAGATGTTGGGTCTGTCTTTCATTCAACTATAACTCAGCTACTTGAAAATACCAGTCGTTTGGGGGGTGGGGTTCTAGCAGCAAGAGTCTGAGGAACAAACTTTTGTTGACTATATTAGCGGAGGGGAATGCGTGTCCACTTGTCTGATGTTCTCTGATGCCTCTCTTGCACAGTTTAGTGGGCTAACCCCTTGCATAAATTTAGAGCCATTTGAATCCCTCACAAAGTCACAGCAGATTCCACTCATGCTGAGGAGGTACTGAAACAGTAGCTTTAACGATGGGTAAAGAAGCAACCCAAAAAGTGCTTGCGGCCACTGCGCCAATTCCACAACATGGATCCCAGGGAAATCCACCTCTATACTGTGTCTGTGACATGTAAGGGAGCAGATAACTTAGAATACCCCTCCTTCTGTCTTCATGCTGTACCTAGTGCCAACAACGTACACACTGTACTCTTAAGCACTCTTCCTGCCTTTCCTAGTATTACAGATAATTTGCTAGTTTCAGAGTGTACTTATTACAGGACTGTCAGAGGAGTTTTTGTTTCAACAACACGTTAACTTTACTGCACTTATAAAAAACATTATGTGTCCCCTGTGATTCTGTGTGTTTAAGAGCAGCGAAATGTTATTGATCCCAGTGTGACAAATCAAGAGTTAGGTAATGTCTACAAAACTCAATTTTCTGCAAGACATAAAACCCTTTTTATGAAACCCTTCCTTAAGAAATTCAGGAAAAATACACACAAAAAAATTAGAGCAGAAAGGTCAGCAACTATTTTTTTTTAATTAATGCAATCCAATTCTAGCCTAATGACAGGCACATGACCACTGAGGCCAATTTAAAGTAATATTTACTCTCACTACTGTAAAACAGTACGTGAAAACTCGTGATTTCTAAAATCACTTTGATATGATTAAGAATCTTATTTAGAAAGCCCCCAAACCTAAATTCAGTTTCCCTTTGGCGAGTGTTCAGCGCTGAGTACGCTATAAGTTTGGATTCATGCACAGGTTACATAATACTTAGATTTTCCAGGATTTCAGTTCAAGCTGCTTGTATATGACCTTAAGGTACATTTACAGAATGAGCTAGCTTTTAAAAAAAGCCCAGTGATGAAAACATCCCATTCAATTTCTCCTAACAGCTATACATTTGCCCAGATTCCTTTTTTGTAAACCATCCCCTTTTCTCAATGGCTACATAGAAGTAGTGGTGAAATACTAGGGGAGCGAGGCATTTAAAAGCAGCAGTAACAATCCAGTTGTAATTTGCATGAGACCCACATGCATCTATAGAAATTTCACAGATATACATACATATTGGGATTTTTTTCACCAACTGTCCAGGGACAGTAGGTACTGGTACTGCATTTAATTAACAAGCAAATGCGATGCCCTCCAATGTGAACAATACTGAGCCAATCACTTATGTTCTTAAAAACCAGATGTATTACATGCACTGTACTACTCCTGAATACTAGCATATCCATTTTATATCCTTTTTTCAGCACACTCAAATCTGTCACAAGCCTTCCCTTGCTCCCTACCCCTTTTTTTCCTTTTTGGTTTGGCTTCCACCTTAAGATTTGTTTTCCAGATCTGTTGCTAGTTGGTAGTTCTTTCTGTATTTCTTTTCTGTCTACTGCATTCATCATTATTCAGCTGCATTATAGCACTTAAAAAAAAATCCCAGCTTTGGAAAAAAAAAAGGAAAAAAAAAAAAAAAGAAATCATTTGATTTTCATTGCCCTGGAGAGAATTAAATACCCCCAAGGAAAAATTCTGGTACATTCTCTGCACACATTTACATGCAGCCAGTGAAGTAAACATTTCCATAATTGCTCACTTCAGAACACGTTACCCAGTTCCTAGGTACAATAACTGTCAGGAGTCAATGAGGAATAAAGAATTTTCCTGAATCCTTGCACATAACCTGACTAGCATTAATAACTCCACAGTTGTACATAAGTTAAGAAATGGATTACTGCCAGGCAACAACCCTGCTCTGAACACTTTGGGCATAATGTGTTCTTCAAACTACCATTAACAAAATGAATAACTATTAAAAAAAACCCTAAAAACTCAAGGCTACTGATAACAAAGTATACTTCTCTCTCCATTAAAAAGCATATAGCCCGAACTATAGCTTTTTCTTAACCTTGGAAATTACAGTAACATATGGCTTCCATTTACTTCCAATTTTACTTGTACTGTGAGCTTCTTTGGTGAAGTTGTCTTCTATTGCTAAATGACAAAATGAATGATGAAATTCAGTTGCTATGCTAGAAAAACAAAAAACAAACACTGGTGCCTTATCCCAGAGGAAAACTGGACTTCAGTTATGAATCATCCTTACCAGCAAATCTTGGATATTTTAAAGAAAAGACTTTATGTACTTATAGAAAAGAAAACAAAACACGATCTAAATGCTTTACTAGAAAGATTGTCCTTCTGCTCCTTATCATTAAAATCCAAGGTTAGGGAGCACACCACAAATCTTCAGTGGTTATTTAAACAGAAGTTCCCCGCTACAAGGGACATCAATGAACAGTACTAACATCAAGTCTGCTCAGTTGTTATTGCATGCTTGCAGAGCTCTTCATATTGCTGAGACCACAATGAAGAGCCCTGTAAACATGTAATAAAACCAAGTCCATTGGATGTTACAGTATTAGCAATTTTTCTACAAAATGAAAGTGTATCTGCTTTGTCATCAGACAGATTTGAAAAGCTCTCACCCATTGTACGGCTACTTAATCCTTTTCTGATGTTTCATCTGGAATCTGCCTAATTGGCCTGTGAAGAAAACTCACCTAATTATTTTTTAAAATGTGACATTTTTGGTTTTGTTTAGTTTTGTTGATTTTTTTTTGCTAAATGGCTTATGTAGACAATCAACTTCTGAAGACAATAAAAGTGTAGCTGTGTGTGTTATAAAGTATTTATGATATTTTCAAGGAATTTTTTCACCCAGGCAGAAAATATCCTTTTAATAAGCCCTTTTTACTGCAAGAAGCTATTATTGGTCGCTTTTTTTATTGTTGTTTTCATATTTTCAGCATAAACATAATGGGGGGGAAGGAAGAGAGAAAAAAGCAGTCAGAAGACAGACACAGACAACAGAAATGTTATATAATCTGATAAAATGATGAATAAAATTAAAACTGGCTGTCAGGCAAAATGAAAAGCAATTTTGCTTACAATTTTCAGAGTGGCTATGGAAAAGCAGCCAAATCGATGTACTGCATGCTATCTATAGTTTATGAGTGCACACAATAACCAAAAAGGTGCTTTGATTAGAAAGAATGCAATGATGAGCACAGCCTAAAATACTGAATAATACACTCAATACAATTTCTCTTCTGAAAGCCTAGAGGAAATGTTTGAAAGCCCTATTAAAACAGAACAACGAACTAACATTAGAACTCACTGGTTTTGTATTTGGGAAATGCAGAATAATTCCTACTAGAGACTCCATTAATTAGAACAAATCCTAACTACTGCCTGAGGGCTGCCAGAGACAAGGCTGTACTCCCTACTCTTACATGAGCAGAAGTCTTACTGGGGTCAAATGGATTCATATAGAAATGCAGAAGGTAGCATTTAACCCTCTAAAGATTATGGTGCTGTTCGCTTTCAAGTTACTGTGTAAATCACAGCAAAACCCAGGCACCAAACGGCAAACAAAGGGGAACAATGCAATAGAAATTGGATTTTTCAAAGGAATTTGGTGAAAAGGTAGGTCCTGTATTACCACGAAATTCTAGGGATATTGGGTCCTATCTCCTATAAATGCCTAACAACAAAATCCCTATCTAAGACTGCTTACCCTGCTCATCTAGCTGGAATCCATCTGGAGGAGAAAGAGGGATGGTAAAAATTATATGATCTTCCGCTGTGCTCCAACACAAGATTCTCTTGAAGAGACATTCTTGTTTGTCTCTCCATTCTTTTTCATGACTCAGGGAGTTATCTGGCACCTGGCAGAACCAAACCAGATTTAATCCTTCTCTTTGATGCACTTGACTTAATGATTTTTTTTCCCCCTCATCTTCTTACAGTCCACAGTTTGCATAAATGTGGGAGAGAAGCTGTCCTTTCTCCCTGGATGCCTGGTGGTAGTGTTCCCCCATACCCTGAGGGTTAAATCAATCACACAATAAGGAGTCCAGGAACAGCATTTTTCCACCAGGTGGGAGAGACCTTTCCTCTGCAGCATGGCATCATCTGCTTCCCATGATCTTTTGGAAATTTTATTTCATAAATATCCTGCTCCTGCAAGGACATTTTGGTGACAGCTTAGTCTCCTCCATGGTCTCCCTCTGGCATGGCATAGCATAGTTGTGGCTTTGTGTCTTTCAGTACAGGCTTTCCAGCTTTCAGTGTGAAGGAAATATTTCACAATTACGCTGTTGATGGAGTGTGAAAACTAGACATCAGTGGTATCATACCCTAAGACTGGTCACCTCAGTGATGCAGGTCCACTCTTGACCTGTATTCCTGTGTCAATGCTGCAAGTATCTTGAAAGATGAGACTTTCTATCTGACAACAGTATAATCAGCACCAAAGCCAGTAACTACCACACACTGTATGTTTATGGTTCACAAGGCATCACATTGTTAATGAGCAGATAAAACAAGAAGAAGGGCTGTTCTTTGTTTACATCACTCTCCTCATAAGCAACAGATGTCCTGATAGACTAGACTGCTTTGGCTTTGTTGGTTGAGAACCTCCCGCTGGCCCTGGATGAGAACCAAGCATCCATACTGATTTTGATACAGTTGTCAGCTACTTTTGTTATTACAAACCATGAACTGTTGCTGACTCATCTGTGGTCCCATGGGCACAGAGAAAATAATGTATGGAGTCATGCAGTGACTCTATGTATTGTTTTCCTCCTACGATGACTACTGGTTGCTCACCCAAGACTGCCTTCTTGTGGGGTGCCACACAGTTTCCTGACATCCCCCTTCTGGGTGACTGCATACATGAAGAAATGGCCGTCAGAATCACATTCTCCTGATTTCTGTCAAGGACAGATTTATGCATGCTTTGCCAGGACCGAGATTTGAGTGAAGACGAGCCATCGCAGACCTAATGCACTGCACTGGCAGTAAGTCTTGGTTAGTTCCCAGAGGCACAGAAAGACCACATGGTCTATTTCCAGAGAGGCAGAGATGCCTCAATTCTATGGTGGTGTGCTGAGGTCCTGCCAAGTTTCCATGTTTTGGGCTACCCAGAAAAAGCCAATAGCCAAACAACCTTGCGTGATGTCAGAGGCTCTCACAGTTCTATACACAGACTGAATATATATATATGAATATATAAATATATATAGATTACCTTTATGTTCTCCTACAGAATGTCAACTTTACAGCTGATTAAATAGGCAGAAATGCTGTTACTGGATTCAATTTTATACAGAAACATCATTACTCTGTGTTTTGTCATCCACTTCAACACTTACATTCCCTTCAGCCATTGGTTATGGTGCTGTTCTTATCCACTAGTCTTACTTAACCTGGGGCCTATATGTGACAGAGGACAGACTTACTGAGGTGCTTTACTCAAAGGACACTCCTCTGGTTAACTCCTGAATAGATGGCAGGTGCCCTTCGTAAAATCTCAGATTCTATGAATTCTGTTTCCCTTATTTTATCACAGCTCAAATTTGTCAGCTTTGATGCTGCAGGGCCAATTTGGTGTGGGCTGTGTTTTGGCTGAAATGTGCTAGAGGAGGAAAGAAAATGGAAAAGAAAGCTGTAGGTGAGGTAAGGAGTAATTGTGTAGCGTTTCAATGGCATTTGCATACTGATCCTAATTACTGCTCCAATTTTTTACAATCCCTGACAAACAGCTTTATAAATTGAAAAAACAAGCTCATATATTTATTTGTTCTCACACAGGGCTTTTTTGTCATGACAGTCTATAAATGCCTACCTTGACATACCACCAACACTTCCTCCCTTAAAACATTTTTCTCAGCCTCTTTGGCCACAGGAGCTGTGGGTGTCATACTCAGTGTGGCTTTGAGGGGGGGCATGTACTCCTCAGACATTCAAAATCAGGCATTCATTACAGCATATGCCATCGAGAATGACTTGTTTTTATATTCTGCTCAGTGAACCAAGATTACCTACTTCACTGCAAAGAACTGTGTGGCAGACCATCTCCTTTGTTTATTCTGTTTTCAGACAGACAAAAAGCAAGCCTGATGAATGACACACAGATGCCTTAAAAAGTTGTTAACTAGAACCATTCTATGATTTCCCACTCCAGAGCTTCACCCTGTCTCTGATAACATGGCAATCCCCTACACCTCCAAAGGGAAACTGCCTTACATCTTACCAAAAATATTTTTCCCCCTTAAAATACAGTGGCAAGGCTAATTTTCTTGTCAGTGCAGGTTACAGCTTGTTGATCCAGATCACATTTGCAGTCGGAAGTAATGTAATGCTCCTTTTTCTTTTCTCCTGGCCAGCAATCACTTCATCTCTGAAGTAAAGTGCTGTGTGAGTATGCTTTATAAAGCCCTGTCTCATGAGCACTGTAGATGTCCTCAAGGCATAAGTCTGATAGTAGTCCAGGTAGCTGTGGACACCATCTAAGTGAGGCAAAGGATAATAATAAAGACGGCAGAAGTGCCTATACTTCACCAGGTTATTCTCTTTTGGTTCTGGTTTTGTTTTCTATATTTAAAAAGGTCAGTGTGCTCCAGCTTTAAAAGAATGATAAATAAATCAATTATTAGAATTTCATCAAGAATTTTTGAGCCTTATCTTTAATAAGATCTCACAAAAAAATGTTAGTATACCCAAGTTACTATCACTCAGCAGCTGAGATAGCTGTTTACAGCAGGGTCCTTTCCATCACACGGACACTTGAAGTTTGGGTTGGCGATACTAATAGCACACCCTTGAACTGTGTCTCCATTCTTCAACATGACACTAAAAGTGGACTGTGCTGCTCTGGAGCATTTTGTCAGCTCACAGTGATTGAAATATCCTCCCTGAGGCTCTTTTCTCCTTAATATCATGCAGAATTTCTGCCTTCTCTTTTAAAAGAAATTTCCTTCTTTGACTTCTCTAGGGTCACTGTATACTGGTGCAGAAAAACAGGTACAAGACAGGTCTCTCTTTCATGTTAAACTTCTGTACATTTCAATTCTCCATAGAAGATTATCATAATTTCTGGATCAAATTACCTGGTTTTAACTACTGACAGGATCAAATTAACAAGAAAAAATGGAATATAAAATGAAACACATTGTAATGAGGGTGTGACACACAGAAGCACTGCTAACAGACTGAACTCTCTTCCCCTGTTCAGAAAGGTACCTGCACATTTCCCTAACTTACAGCAGGCCAATAGTGAACAGACAAATTCAACAGGCTGAATAATGCATCTGAATTAAACTACACCTCTGCCTTCACTGACTGAAAGCCTCTTGTCTCTTGCATTCAGTCACTTGCCAAGTTCAGAGGACACAGGTATGAAACTACTGTTTTCTACAGAAATGTGTATTCAGAGAGTTAACTATGAAAGGACTGTACACTATGCAGACAATAGAGAACATCAACAAACAACAAGCTGAAACCACTACATTTCTGTTCTTTGCAAATCAAATACACGGACTTGGCACATCCACAGTGTGCATTAAAGCAAACATAAAACGTCCAAGTTACTGGGGATCTTGCCAGCCCTGGAACTGACATAGCATCCTCAGAAAGAGAAGTTGTTTACCCAAAACTTAATATAACTCTCTTACTTAGAGAGCTAAACTATCTCTGCATGGCATTATGCCATACAACACAAACGTAACACAGTTACTGCTCGCTACTGCAAGGGTCTCTACTCCCTTAATGCACTTCTTAATCATCTTCCCTTTTGATACCCAGAAGAGCATCTTCAGCAATACAGGGGCCTGAATGTCCATTATCTGCTTGTGCTCAGCCTACCTCTAATTCAGTACACAAGCATTTATGAAGAGTTCCTGAACAGATTCAGCTTAGGTTTCCAAATTTATCAAATTATTACACTGAGCACAAGGTCTTTCCTCAAGTATTTACTTCTTCCTTTGTGCTAGCAAACACCACTAATTAACAGCAAATAAAAGGCCAAAGAAAGATGCCACAGTAATATTTAACTACCAGTTTTAGAGAAAAGGTTAATCTTTGTGTATGTTTAAGTGACTATATTGAAATCCAGAGTTCCATACCTTCATTTAAGTTCTCACTTATTCTTGTTTAATATCTCTGTCGCTGACATGCACAATGGAACTGAGTGTGCCCTCAGCAAGTTTGCCGGTGACACCAAGCTGTGTGGTTCGGTTGATACGCTAGAGGGAAGGAATGCCATTCAGAGGGACCTTGACACGCTTGTGAGGTGGGCTGATGCCAACCTCACGAAGTTTAACCATGACAAGTGCAAGGTCCTACACCTGGGTCAGAGCAATCCCAGGCACAGCTACAGGTTGGGCAAAAAGGAAATTCATGGTAATCCTGCGGAGAAGAACTTGGGGGTGTTAGTCAATGAGAAAATGAACATGAGCCGGCTTCAGTGTGTGCTTGCAGCCCAGATAAAGCCAACCGTATCCTGGGCTGCATCAAAAGGAGCATGACCAGCAGGTCAAAGAAGGTGATCCTGCCCCTCTACTCTGCTCTTGTGAGACCTCACCTGGAGCATTGTGTGCAGTTCTGGTGTCCTCAACATAAAAAGGACATGGAACTGTTAGAACAAGCCCAGAGGAGGGCCACGAGGATGATCAGGGGACTGGAGCACCTACCATATGAAGACAGGCTGAGAAAGTTGGGGCTGTTCAGCCTGGAGAAGAGAAGGCTGTGTGGAGACCTCATAGCAGCCTTCCAGTATCTGAAGCGGGCTTACAGGGATGCTAGAGAGGGACTATTCATTAGGGACTGTACTGACAGGACAAGGGGTAACGGGTTGAAACTTAAACAGGGGAAGTTTAGACTGGATCTAAGGAAGAAATTCTTTACTGTTAGGGTGGTGAGGTACTGGAATGGGTTGCCCAGGGAGGTGGTGAATGCTCCATCCCTGGCAGTGTTCAAGGCCAGGTTGGATGAAGCCTTGGGTGATATGGTTTAGTGGGAGGTGTCCCTGCCAATGGCAGGGGGGTTGGAACTAGATGATCTTAAGGTCCTTTCCAACCCTAGCTATTCTATGATTCTATGATTCATTTCAGATGCTAGTTCTGCTTTCAACATCACTTGAAAACATAGAGATAACAGTCCTGTTTACTGTTTTGTCTGGTCACATTTATTCATTCCAATATTTAAATCCTTAAAGTTTTTTAAGTTCATCTGGAGCAGTGTTGAGGGTGGAGAAAGAGAGGACTCTTTTGTTAGCTTTCAGCAAGTGACATGGGTCTTGGCCACTTCTGTATCCTTTCAGCTATTAGGATACTTATGTAATAATTAAAGATGTTAGCATTCGTGTTCTCCACCTTACTTAAAGAATTTGCCACCCTTCATTTCTTCCACAAAATACATGACACATCTACAAAATTATTTAGATTTAGAGATCCATTTGCAAGTCATAATCTCATTTCAATGAGTAGCACATTATGGTCAGTAAACTAAATGTTGGGTATACTTTTATGAATACCTATTTTCAAATAATTTGAAAAAATTTATATGGTATATAGATATGCAAAACAGGCAGAGTTAACAGATGTTGCCCTCTAAATTTCAAAGCCTCATCCATTACTTTGGAGCTACAGAGGTAGGTATTTAAGTTTTCAAATAAAATACACATTTCAAAATACAATTCTATAAATAGCAGCAATTTTTTAAGGGCTTGGTATACTTATGATAGAGAAAGATTCCCAGAAAATGTCTTCTGAAATAGAAGCTTTGATGGATAGGACCCAGTAGTATAAATCAATATACAACCTTGTAGCAAAGCAATGTTGGTGCAAGTTTTATATCTCCAGATCTTACTTCGTAGTCAGGTTCGACAAAGCCTAAACTCAGAGTTGGAAGAATTCACTTTGTATCCCAAATACAACAGTACAATCTGTCATGGGAAAAGGACAATGTGGAAACCAGTGCAGTACTGTTACAGCCATATGGAAATCCATTGTGGGAGTGACTGGTAGTACATACATGCACTATGACTTGCTTGTGTGTAACAGTATTAACTGGCATAACCAGTGTAAGGAAAAGGCTAGCTTACAATTCTGATTAAATTAGAAGACCTGCTTTGTACCAGTAATTTCATCCTGGAATGCCATATATTCCTATTTCCCACCTAAGCCAACGGGAAAAGGGCAAAGAATAGTTAGAAATGCACCACCAAACAAACAGACTCCGCATCCTCTTCCTCACAGCCCTAATGGAAGATCTCCAGCAGCATTTTCCTGCACTTTAACCACATGGTACTATTTGCAAACAATCTGAACAGTCAACATAAGTTACCATTATATCTTTTATGTGTTACTTTTAAAATAATCTGTACATCTCAATGCTCCAAATTTATCTATCTGAAGGGGGCCTATAGGGATGCTGGGAAGGGACACTTCATTAGGGACTGTAGTGACAGGACAAGGGGTAACAGGTTAAAACTTAAACAGGGGAGGTTTAGATTGGATATAAGGAAGAAATTGTTTATTGTTAGAGTGGTGAGGTACTGGAATGGGTTGCCCAGGGAGGCTGTGAATGCTCCATCCCTGGCAGTGTTCAAGGCCAGGCTGGACAAAACTTTGCGTGGCATGCTTTAGTGTGGTGTCCCTGCCCATGGCAGGGGGATTGGAACTAGGCGATCTTAAGGTCCTTTGCAACCCTAACTGTTCTATGATTCTATGATTCTAAATTTGGAAGTGGAGCATTCCTGAATAACAACTCCCTGGTATACCATTTCACCACATATGCAAAAGTTTCCTTCACTGATGGCCTGGAATAAGTAGTGGAAAGCATTATATTGTGGAATGGTCAAAAGACCAAAGCAATGTGGAGGATGTTAGTATTCAATGAAATTACTTACCTTTCCCTGTAAAGTTAAATCCTTGTCTGAAGTTTACTGCTCTTCAGTCTGGGAATAATTTCATTTTGCTTCCTCAGCTTGGAGAAAACAGTGGTAATTCTGGGTTCAGGCTGAGACAAGAGACCATTAAGTGTGCCAGAAAGGTGTCTTTTAAGGGAGGTAACAGCTGAGCAGAGCATTTCTGTATCACCACTTCAGATGCAAGTGTGTATAGCTCACCTTAACTTATTATTTTTAATTGTTAAGTACCCTTAGATCCTCCTAACCTTTCTGAGGCACTGTGAGGATACATACATCAAAGGCCTAAGGCAAAAAGGTACCGTCACATTGGGAGTTAAACCCCAGACAGACAAGATTTGAGAGATACACTCAGTATTTTTTCAGCAGCCATTGCAAAATGGAAGTTCAAATTCTTAAAAAAAAAGGAAAAAAACCTCAAAAAAAAAAGAATGAAAAAGCTGTATGCCTTTCTCTGGCTGAAAACATCGAAATAACTAATTATCTACATGAAGCAGAACATTCTGACTGTAAGTAATTACTTATGAAAACTGACACTAATTTATCTAACTCATCTTCTCTCACCTGGTCCCTTCCACATTCAGCTATGCACTCTCTGAACCTTTTTCATGTAGGTTAGCTTTTCAGGATCAGTAATTTTAAATAGCTTAAAATCTACTCATGGCTTAACAATCATAGAAATTATAGAATAATTAGGGTTGGAAAGGACCTTAAGATCATCTAGTTCCAACCCCCCCTTGCCATGGGCAGGGACACCTCACACTAGACCATGTCACCCAAGGCTCTGTATACCACCAGGGATGGAGCATTCAATGGAATAAATGAGTGGACTTCAAACCTATTTCCTTGATAAGGGAGCAACGGCTTGCATTAATTTTCTTGTCAGCAACCATGTAGAATAATTTCCCCAGTTTCTTCCTCAAATCTGTACTGAATAACCATGTCTGTTCTTTCATTTAGAAATCTTCTGAAAGGACAGGCAAATAATTGTAACACAAAAGTTCTGAAAGTAAGAAACACGAGTTGCTGATGTCCAGATTTTTACTACTTGTAAGTTATTTAAAAAAAACCACCAGATCAAACACACAGTTACATCATTTCCCTTTCTACCAGCACAAGAGTCTTCCATATTCTCAGCAAATGCAATACAGAAAGGAAGAAACGTAAGAAATTTTAAAAATGAATGAAAACTGGGGGGAGACAGAGGGGAAGAGAAGTTAGAAAGATATGGTCTCGAATAATGAGGCAATGCGGAGAAGGTTAATATTCTATGAAATTACTTACCTTTATCTGCAAAGGTAAACTCTAGTCTGAAGTTTACTGGCTTTCAGTCTGGGAATAATTTCTTTATATTTCCTTGACTTAGAGGAAACCATGGTACTTGCAGCAATGCCATAAAAGCAGGCTTAGTGAGTGGGTTTAATTTTAAATATCAGGGAGGAAACAAGTCACCAAGCAGGCCTTAGACTGGAAATAGGAATTTTAATCTTTCGTCCTTCCTGCTGTAGCTCATGGAAAACAGTGCAGACTGCCTACAGAAGAATCATGCCAAAGAACATACAAGGGCTCATTTTTATGAGATCAGTTTTGGAGTTGCAATTCTAAGGTAAAGCAACTTTATTTAGCTATCCATCTTTGAATGATTAATCCACTCACTGCATGAACTTCAAATGAACTACACAAATCTGAGCCAGGTCTATGTTTTATAAAAAAACAACAAAACCAGAAATAGGGGGAGAAGTATGAGATCCTGCAGGCGTTTTGCTCAGACAGTCTTAGTGTTTCTTAAAATATGGCACTCCTGATTATGTTCATAAGGTCTGGAAAAGGGTAATGCTACAGTCTTTACTTACACAATAATATAACATTACACGTGTTATTTTAGAAGCATTTCACCAGTGTAGGAGAGCTATCCACATACAAAAATAGATACTTTTTAGATCCAGATAATGATGTACAGTTTCTTGAGGAAAAAAAAAACAAAACAACCCCCCCAAAAAACAACCAACTGTCCATGTTTCTCAACTATTAAATGCTAGCAAAAATGCTAACTGTAATATTTTTAATTGAAACATACAACATAATTATATTGGAATTTTAACATACAACATCTTTACGGGCAACTGCTATTATACAAAAGACAACTAAAGAGTTCTACATTGGAGCCATGTCCCAAAAGCCAATATACAATCTAATTAACTCACAATGACTCTTCTTTCAATCTGATTTAACTGCTTATTGAGAAGCAGAAAGAAAGAAGAATCTTTTATTCAGCAGTTTAAGCAATATATAAGAAAGAAGGAGAAAGACTATAATAAACAACTTGGAGCCAGCCAAAAGTTGCAACATCTTTTTATAGGAAAAGATGCTTGGTGAAAATTGCATTTTCTTTTCCATCCAAAAAGACACTTCCATAGGAGTAGAGGAAATGTTAAGAACATTTTTACATTCAAGGTAATTCTTTTTCAGTTCCCGTGTCACCAAATACAATTGCAACGTGCAATCAAAACTTTCTGAAAATAGTTAATTTTCTTTTTCATTTGTTTGCAAAATATGTTGTTCTCTGCTCTTCCCATTCCCCTTCCTCAGACACAGGCATGTAGTTTTGATAAAACGATGTACTTCATTATTAAGAGAATAGCTGGCAAACCTATAAACTATGCAAATAACATTTGGATTGCAAACCACGTTTACTACACTTGGCTGATGAAAGAATGATAATTCCATTCACTAAGACCATACTGACTACCTAAATACACATTTCCTGTACCCCTAATAGCTTCCACAGTTTAGTAAACACATTCCACATATTACAATAAAAGATTTCACATCCAAACTTTTCTTCCACAGAGCATCCTGTATTTATTCATCCTTGAGTTTTATGGAAGGAAAGGGAAGAACGCTGCAAGCGTTTTACAGCAATTGTACTGGGGTCTGTTATAACACGTGGTTTGATTTTTAAGCTATCTAACAAGAAGCAGAACCCCGAGACTCAACGAGTATGTATTAGAAAGCATACATTATGCCCTCTATCGAAAATTACGTAATTTGACAGTAAAATGTATAAGTAAGCCCATAATTACCTTAAGCGTCTGCCACACAGTCAACCCTCTGGGCTCACAAGTCAAAATATTGTGCTAGAGCTCACAGAGAAGAGAGGCAAGGAGAAAGGGGAGGGCCAGGATACGACTTTAGGGTTAAACACTACCCTGAGCCACTTCCTCGGCCCCATGATTTAGAATCATATGGGACTGACAATGCTTGCATGTGGAACAGTTTCTACAGCTATGGCTGGTTTATCAGAGGCAGCCTCCCTCTGTGGTTGATAAAAGAGCTTATGCTGTCACAGTCATACCATTTTGAAACACAGAACTCCTGTGATAACTACTTACCTGAAAAACAAAGCATTAACCACATTTTACCAATGCATGTCTGGAATAATCCACCCATTCACATCTTAAAAGCTGCAGTGCAATCTGCTTTTTGTGGACAGCAGAGATCGTGTGGCATTTTTCACAAGAGCAGGAGGTTTGCCACATTTTTCTTGGCCAGAGTTTCCTGTCTCCCCCTAGTACGTCTCATGGGTCTTAGCTGCTGCCTTCTGCAAAGCTGGCTACATTTCATGTTACTGTAGATAAATAGTTGTAAAAGGCTATGTTGGAGCATAGAAGATGAAAAGCATTGTGCAATTCTTACAGGCATATCAAATAGAAGGTTTGCCCCATATGCAAACAACAATACTGACACACTGAACATGTATTTATTAATCAGTTACATCTGCCAGGCCTTTTCACCACCCTCACAGCATCAGATCCACTAACTGAGGTGCAGTTTCAAAAACATTGTATGAAAAAAATCTGTGGGACTCACAGCATACAGAGATTCTCTTTGATTTCATATTCAAGCCTATGAATTTTGCAGTAGGTAGAATTTAGGCTTTAATTTGTGTTGGGCTTCTTTCCATGCCCATACAGAAGAACTGCACAAGTAATTTTTAAGCATTTCAGGCACTGTCCAATAACTGAAATGCAGTAAGAAAGTCTATAAGCTTCTCCTGAAGGCAGCTCAGTATACACAAACTCACTCTCAACAATAAATCAGGGCCAGCTATGCCTGCATTGAGATGACAAGAACCATATGGTCTGTGGAATACCAAACATTCTTTTGCCCTGTTCTATGAGGGGTAAATGTTTCTACCCCTTGGGAACTTCTTGTGATTTTTCAGTGGTATTCACTGTGGTGCATTCCTAAAGAAACATTACACAAAAGCTGGAGCATTTATTAAAATGATCAAAAAGTGATCAAATCAAGAATAAGACTGTGTGCAACTGTGTAAGTATCAAGATGTACTGTAGACCTGAGATTTAATCTATGTTCCTGTTCCCACAAAAACTCTCATCACGTCCAGCAGAAGCTGTAGAATAAAACTAAGTATATTGAGTATGTCTGCTATTCTTGCTGAAGTAGCCAACAGGAATAGTAGCACTATTCACGAGATCCTAGAGGCAGAAAGGGAACAGAGGCAAACAGCAGAGAGTGAGAAAGGAGAGAGAACAAACAAGAAGCAGAGAAGCAGTAGGATACTAGAGCACTAGAGAAAATCATCTCCACCCTTCTCAGCGAAAGGAAGAACTGCAAGGATACCTGACCTGCTGATACTGGAAAAGGCAACAGAAGTAAAAACAGACCTCCAGAAACACTCAGTAAGAGAATGGAAAACAGAAAGATAACAAGAACAAAAAAGCAGAGTCTCAGTAGCAAGAATAAGCATACCAAATAGCAAAAGAAAATCAAATGACAGGTGAGGAAGGTCACAAAAGATAAACTGCATTCTTCCATTTTCTCAACCTTTGCTTTTCATAGCAGCTGCTATCATGGCAGAGAGAGGAAGCTTTTGTACTTTGAAACTAACCTGCCATGGGAAACTACTTACAAATTTAGGGTTAATACCACAGCCTGACAGTTGTTTGGGAAGCACTATTTGGAAATAAGTTTGTTAAGCCCTGACTATTTTGAAATGATAAAGAGTGTTGGAAAGGCAGAGACCTGAGTGGCACAGAAGAATTCTGAAAGTAATAATGCAATCCAATGAGAACTTGAACTCACTAGCAGAAATCCTGTCCTCAACAAACATAATAATTACATTGCCACTGGTTTCAGTGAAGCAAAGATTGCAGCCAACAACTGATGGACATAAACTGAAAACATTCTCCAGGCAGGCTACACAGAGGCCTGGGTGGATAAAAGACAGTCCTGTAATACAAAATATTATAATCATAACATGATAGAAAATACAAATATTAAAACTTTTTTCAGTATTTCAAATGGAGTTCAGAAAAAATAATTACACAGAAACCTATGGTTATTGACATTAAAATAGTTCAGGACAAAGATGTGTTGCTTAGAAACTGAATTTACAGGAAAGATCGAACATGCTCAGTGTTTTGCAAAAACCCAAGCATCACTTCTGGCCACTACTGAAGTCAGATAATAGCAATAAGAAATAAACGCATACATGTGAAAAATTATTGATGTTAATTAACGTGTTAATGATAAAACTGATGTGTTATGCACTCATGCTGAAGCCTGCATTTGTCAGAGAAAGGTAAATTAGCAACTGCTGCTTAATTTCCCTCTGCTTTTGCTTTTACAGCTGGTAGAAGGTTTGCAAAGTACTTGAAAAACTTGACCCTTCTCCAGCCTCCCCCGCATGAGTCACCCAACCTTCCTTCAGTCATTAGACTGCACTTCCTGCTGCGGTGCAGCAATAAAACAAACGAGAGACACTGGTTCTGGTCAGGGTGAGGGAGGTAATAAACCAGTGACAGGTATCCTTATGAAATTCAACATGAATTCGAGTATATTATACATATTGACTAAGTGCCATTTCATGGCACTATTTATCTATGTATGATTCTGTGATTCTATGTAGTATCTTACTATTTCTAAAGATATTTTGAGGCACTCAGTTCATTCCTTGTCCTGAAAGCATGCCTTGTTTAGATACAGGCAAAAGAATTTGCTGCATTTTATGGGCTTCAGAAATACTACAGATAAAAAAATTAAATTACTTGTACATGTATATACTTAACATGATTTTGATAGTGTATAAACTTAACATGATTTTGATAGCATTTATTAAAAGCAATTTAAAAGAAGAAATTCACAGATAATGTTCCAGTATTTCATGTCATTATCAAATCCATGTCAAATATTCTGTTGTCAAGTTTGAGATTTTTGGAAGTCAACTGCCAAAAAAGTTCACTTTTTCTAGTTTGCTCCAATTCACCTTAACTCTCAGTTCTACCGTGTTTTTAATACATTCGCATTCCTGGGCAAACCCCCCTTCTGTCTCCCCAAAAATAAATCCCAAATGAAGCATCCATTGAGAGAAGTGATCATGCTCAGTCAGCCAAATTTAATAAGATATTTACCCTTTTCTGTCCACAGATCCTCCTGGTATTTTAGTTCCAAACTTGCCTACTATTACAGTAACTGTGCTAAGAGAACTGCTGTCTCCATAAACTCCTTGGGTTCATTCCACAGCGCACACAGGAGACACAACCCCTTTAAACTTCAAGGAGATCCCATTGCAGTGTAGAAGAGAAAAATTCAGAGATTATGGAATAATCATCTCCAAATCGATCAATTTCCCCCTGAAGGTAAAAAACTGAAAGAAAGAAAAAAGTTGAACAGTTCCAGCTTGCCTTCTTGAAGGGAAAGTACCCCCAGGGCATGTTGTAGAATGATCCCCATCTCTTTCTCCTGATGCTTATTAAGAGGTCATAGATCTCAGTTACACTACAGCATTCCCAAATGATATCTCCAGCTAAGGACTATGACCTCTTAGTACAAGTACAGGGATATAAAATTAGGAATATTAAGGGTTCATACTAAGAAAGAGTCTGCCTCAACTATCAGTCATTTTGGAAGAACAGTTGGAATTAATGGCATATCTCATGTCTCGTAAAAAACAGAGGAGTTCTAGCAAAAGGCACTACAGGTTCCAGTGTTTCCCATAGGTGCAGCACCTTGTGGCAGGGCTAATTTTCTATCTCAACATCAAAGTCGATTTCCACAACAGAATATTCAATATAAGAGGTGCTTTTCTCAAAAAGCACAAGGTATGGCTCAGAACACGCTGGGTGAATTAAGATGTGCTTTCTCTTTGTCTTAACCCTATTCCCTCTAACAGTGAGAGTATGGAAGCAGAAGTGATTACTCAAGTCAATTACACCAAGACTAGGCAGGGCTTGGAATGTCTTAAAGGACCTTTCCACTGCAAAAATTCAATTTTTGTTTGTTTTGGGGGATTTCATTTTGTTTTCATCAAAAGATGGTTTATTACACCCTCCAGATGATGCTTGAGAGGATAAACTGAGTCCATATAGGTGGTGTGCTAGTGAACTGCCACATCACCTGGAAACCTTAACACTCTACAGCTGATTGTATAAACATAAATTAAGGTTCTTCTGCAACTGTATTAAGCAAAGCATTACAGAGCTGTGGGGCATTTTGTTACATTTGGCTTTCAAGCTATGAATTTAACTGCTGAACATATAAGTAATGATAATCTGTTGTACCTCCCATTCTGTTCATTTCTGAATGGTAATTAAAGCAAGCACCAATAATAAAACCAGCAAGTATTTCAAGAAAATTATTTTAGGAGGTGCAGGAAATTCACCACTTAAAAAGGCTAATTTGTAAAGGCAACAAGAGCCATTTTGTAATACACCGACAATATATTATAAATATTCCAGTAAAATAGAAGTATGGAATAAACAACAGGTATTTTACTCTACAGTAGCCAATTCTCTGAAACACTGTACTGAATACATACCATAGGTGTGTACATGTGTATACATGCAAGACAATCGTTACTTTATTTTTAATGGTGTGCCTTCCTCTTCGAATCATACACATGAATTCCCACTGTACTAGGTAAAGGTCAAGGTAGCTCTGACCCTGTATCATCAGCAGCTTTACAATTCAAAGTCTGTATTACTGAAGACTGTGAAAAGCAAGACAAGCTTGGCCACAGGATCCATATTGATTACAACAGTAATTGGGAGCAGCATAGTTATCATAGGGTAAGTAATGACTACTTTTTCTTCTTCACATATGTGCCAGTGTTGATGATTCCCCCTGCCCCCTCCCTTCTCTCCCCTGCAGGCAACCATCTTCCTTGGACAATAAGAATTCTGAATTTCAGCTGCATAGATCAAATAATGATTATAGTACTGCTCTCCCAGTACTGGAATGAGCTCTGGCAGTTCCATCCTCCACAGAATGCCTGATAAAGGTCAGTGGATTACCTCATGTCATCACCTGGCAGATATCAGAAATTGGAACCTCTTCTGAAACAGGAGGGAGATGTCACTTGAGCACTGGGAGAGCAAAGTTAATATTCAATGGGAAAGTTGCAGCAGCCAAACAGTAACACAGAGAGGTACCCTGTACTGTCCATTTGGAAATGTTCTGTGAGGAAACGGCTTGACCTTTAGAACACCCAGCAGTGGCTATAAATAAATGGAACAACAGACTGTCAATGTAGTAAAGCAAAGTTCTGGATTTAGCTAGGACAGATTTTTAACAGAATGCCAGGGAGGCATTTGAACTGAGTCTGAAAAAACTAGGGAGCTCTATGGGTAAGTCAGTGCTTGGAGACAGAGATGATGATGCAGAACTAACTTGATAACTACAAAATGCCAAAGCCTGAATGTTATCATGGCCCCTCCCAGAGACTAATGCTATTGCACACACCCACAATGGCGTGTCAGGTATGCTCAACTGATGCTTTCACAGTCCTGTGTCAAAAAAGCACCAGATAGACATGTCCTCTGGTATAACTTAGGACTGTAACCATAAGTCCTACTGCTATGCATGATTTGGGAAGAAGAGACTGAAGTAAGGCATACTGTTTACATAAACCTCTGAGGTACTCAGATTCTGGGTGACAGGCACATGGGGTCTTTTAAACCTGCAAAAGTGTGCTGTCCTCAATATTAATTCCTCATCTACACTGAAAGAGTATTTACTTTAGAAGCTTTGAATGATTAAAAGCATGGTTCGTTGTGTGATGCCCAAATCCCAGGATGATTTCATTCATGTTCCAGACAGGAATATATAGCTTTTGTGTGTAACACTACTTTGGCCAAACTCTGCTGCCATACACCATTTGCCCAGTAAGGCATGGATTGCTGCAAAAAGAGTCCTAAGAGCCACAGACATAATGCTAAATTATTTAAATGTAGAAGACAGTTGAAAGACAGTTGCACCAATAAGTACACCTACTAACAGCTGCATTGGGTCTGCCTACATAAAACCCCTCTGCCAACTATAATCTCCAGTTGAGCGGTTTCTGCAGCAGACCAGCACTTCCTGGGCCAAGAAGGAGGTGTCTCTGTCCATGGTACTCGATGAGGAAACTGCTTCCTCGTGGGTGGCACCGACACCAGCTTTGATTCGGTATCTTGCCAATCATGTTGGAAGTTCCGGTTCACACAGTTGTAAAGTCCTTGGTGGACACATACAGTAAATAAGCCAACCCAAACTATCCTTGCTAGTATGTGCTAAAAGAAGCACCTGCCCTTTTTAGTGGTGGAAAATCAGGCTAAAAAAAAAGAGGAAAATAGGGAGCAAAAATTAAAGGGGGAGAGGGGAGGAGATAAATGAAAGATAGAAGCACTCAGCCCCTTGGAAAACACCACTTGCTTTGTCTCCCACCTCCAAACAGAACAAAAGTTCTCAAGAGTTCTGGCATTTACAATATATGCTTATGAAAAGGTTTATTACGGGGCTTTCCCAAGTCAAGAATAACAGTTCCATGATACAATCGTCAGCTGCTTTCACTTGCAAAAGGCCACTAACAGACAACTCAGTAAGTGCAGCAGGCTGCTTTTAAAACACTCAAGAGGTGAAGAACTACTGATTTTATGACTGATTAACAACCTCAAGAGCAGAGATTAATGGTTTCCAAGCAAAAAGGGGAGGAGTTTATGCCTCCTTGTCCATGTTTGCTGTTCATTGTGGACCTACTGTCTCTCATGGTAAGCACAGGGTTTTGAAGAACAGCTATGCAGCCTACTTTCACAACTTTCAGCTCTAGCGTATGAAAGTTCCCTCCATATCTGAGCAATACCAAGCTAGCTGTGGAAGTATTTATACAGAATTTTGATATGAAAATCTAAGAATACAATTATCAAGACCATCATCCTCCCTAGGAGCATTCAATTTTGCATATAAAGTTCTGTATGGCAGATTCTCCAAATCGGTAAGACTTTAGAAGACCTTGGCCATTCTATTATGCATGTCAAGGCTTCACACTGCTCTCTGAATTCAAATTAATGATTCTGGGGGACAAAGGTTGTAGTTACCACCGTGTTCTCCCTTTTCCCCAAGTATCAAGGATTTGAAGTTGCAGATATGGGTAGTGGACCACATTATTCTGAAAGATTCTAATTCCACAACTTGCAAACTCAAAGAAGCATCACTGAACTACCATGTGTGCTGGCTGGCACAGGAAACTGGTCTGCTTTCTACTCTGTCAGTCAAATAGAACATCATTTTGTGGAGAAGTCAAAAGTTTGTGGTCCAAAGCAAATGGAGAAGTAGAAGCATGTCTTTGTAGTACAACAACTGGGAAACCCTCTAAGAAAAAAAGAGACCTAAGCTCAAGTCCCAGGTCCAAGCACTGTTTGTCTTTCATTCAATAACTGTTTAATGTAAAATCCATATGCAGTCCTTGGTGCAGGAATTCTCAAAAGAAACAGGGTGACTCTCTCAAGTGAAGTAACTGTACTTGGCAAAAGTGCTTGGCAGTGTGCCACTAACTGCAATGAGGCAGATGAATATGCTTTTGGTGCATCACAGATTTAACTTCTTAGAGTCCTTGTCCTCAGAAGCACTTTCATCAAGCTCAGATTTTTCTCTGTACTGCAGAAATGACCAAGGACTCATGCCCTGCACCTTTTCGCCACACAGGCAGTAGAAACTGAAAAGGCAGTGGAAACTGATAAAGCAGTGGCAAGATCTGCAATGTATTTGTGCAGCTCTAGGATTATTTTGATAGCAGGAAGGGCAATTCTAGCTAGGATATCAAAGCATGACACCAAGTGCTCACAAGATTTATCTTGTAGTCTCACTGTGCACCGCATACATCCTTTGGGACAAAATCCCCTGGAAAGTTTTCAAGTCTTCCAGTGAAGGAGATGGTTCTGTCATTACCAACTCATTCAGAAAGATGAAAGATTTCCTGGGCACTAGGAAGAAGAGAAAAGAAGCAAGAGAAGGACAGCATTACAGTGGAATCTCTATTACCTCCTATTTGGTAAGTCCATGATCACCCGTGGTGCATGCTGTCTGTGAAGCTGTTAAGTAGCACAAGCTCTTACTTCTAGACATGCAAGAAGGTGTTACTCAACCACAGAGGATGGTATCTATGAAAACTAATTTTGGCCATAATTGAAAACACAGAAGTACTGACTTTGCTAGAAGTTCCCAGCCTAGTGATACTCCAGTGCTGACGGAGAGCAGCACTCAGAACAACTGGGCCCCAGTATATCTGCTGGAATTATTTTCATATGGCTTCTGAGAGGAATCTCTAGGCGAGAGAGAGCAAGATTGCGTCTTCTCATTGGCAGGGGACACACAGCTATAGCCAATAACCTTTTTGACACCAGAAACAACTTAGGGGGTAACATGTATGGCTGTCAGGTCGACCTGACATACTTACTCAACCTGTGAAAGCTCCAGCAGCAAGCTAGAGCCCAAAGCATAAAACTAAGTCCACCTAGTCACCTAACGGTAAAATAAATATTCCCAGTGGAGAAATATCTCATGTATTTTACCTCAGAACACCCTTAGCCTTGAAGGTACTATGATTCAGTAGCCTTCTTTCAGACAAGTTTTACAGCCTGTAATGCCAATGGGGCTAGCAGGGAAGTCCTGTAACACACACTAGGTCTACTGACATTCAGGTGGAGGATGGCAGTCTTGTGTACCAGCATGTCCATTGCTGTTGAGTTATTCACAACTCAGCCAACTAGGCTGGCATCTTTACTGCATGCCTGACTGCAAGCAAGGCAGCACGATAAGATGCTCTTTTTTCTAGTGTTACTTTGGTTATGGCTGTGACTTGTGATGCCAAGGCAACAGGATCTTCAAAAGAACCCAGCTTGAGCTGAATGCCTATGAACATAGTCACACAGCAGAGAGGCAGCTCTCATGTGTACAGAGGAGACTTCATAGAATACAATCTCTGAGAAATAGGATTGTTGTCTATGTGCTGTGAAGGGAGAGGAGATTGCAAGTCAAGCAAGAGAAGATTAGGGAAAGCACCTGACAAACTGTGCCCTACCAACAGCATATATGGCAACACTGCAAAAGGCTAAGTTTCTTTTCCTGTTGGCAGAAGTAGGAGAGAATGTGTAGTTGAGGATTTATCAGTAATGCACCACACATGAACCTGCATGCATGTTTCTACAGTGGGATCCAAACCAATGCATACTAGAAGGACATCAGGTTCATAGTCATGCTAATTATATCCTTTACTTATATACACAACTTAGAGGATGACAATGTGCAAGTGGCTCATGAGTATTAAATGGAAATGCTGCAGGAAGGATAGAGTGAAAAAAGCATTAACATCAGACAGAAACACTACTAAATCTACATTTTTGTTGCCATCCTTTTAGAATGACTAAATTAATATAGTTCAGCACCTTATCTGCCCATGATTACAAGTATTGCAAAGATATTTTTTTTTACTTTTTCCCCATTATCTGTATTCCACAAACATCACAGGAATTGTCAGCAATTAACATAAATAAATCATCACCTTTTCAGAGAAAGCTTCAGTACATGAATTTCAGATGATAGCAAAAAAAATTACCAAATAGCTCATGAAGGGCCTGTTCCATTCCCCATTGAAGTCAATGGGAATCTTTTCATTGACTTCAATGGATATGGGATTAGATCCAAATTGAAAAGATCAGTAGTGCACACATTAGGATGAAAGAGCAGTTATGCCCTCCTCTAGAGAAAGAACATGAGTTCAAGTCAAACAACAGATTACAGGAAGGAACCAGTTAGGGAGAACTTTTTTCTTCTCCTTTGAAAAATTTTGCAAGAGAACAGCAATTCAAGATCCTCAGACCTAAATCTCACAGCCTTTAAGTAAGACTCCCTAGGTGAGGTACACACGTTACATAATGGACAGGTTAGGTAACTCTTCAGTACCTGAGATGAGGCCCAGATGGAAGGATCATATATCAGGGTAGGTGATACACTCCACCCTCCTCCAGAGAGAATACAGTTGACACAAACCACAGAATATAATAGAGAAAATTAAATTTTGGTAAAACTCTTGCCTGTCTTTAACAACTTACTGAGAGACAAA
Organism: Melopsittacus undulatus; assembly: GCF_012275295.1. NCBI lineage: Eukaryota > Metazoa > Chordata > Aves > Psittaciformes > Psittaculidae > Melopsittacus > Melopsittacus undulatus. The sequence continues at coordinate 47,347,351 of NC_047527.1, read as the reverse complement.
TACCTTAGGGTGCCTACTGGTTTCACTAGGACTCCTCCAAGAGCAGCCAGAGCAATTATGTAAAACTCTATTGCATCGGAAGACTGTGATGAGAAAGGGAGGTGCAACCACACCTACAGAGTCATGCTTTTTTTGAAGACTTTGAGTCTGAGCATGGCACCCAAAGGCACTGGTGGAAGCCCAGGAAAAAGGCAAGAGTACAGGGAACTTGCCTAAAATGCTAAAGGGAATCCTTATTTTCATTTAATAGGTATTGTGCTTCAGAAGAGAAAGGTAAGCTGCTTGTCTGTCAACTGCTTGTCACCGATTAACTAAAAATAATGTAAAGCAATGACGTTTTCTTAAATGTTGTGTCCTCAGTTTTAGGCCACACATGTAGCTTAAGACCCTACATTGAATTCAACTCACTAACAAACTCTTTAGTATTTTTTGCTGGAGAAAAAAGAAATCCTCAAGTCTGTCCATTCTATCCAAACCCCTCTCTCAAGGTAAGGGTGTATTTTGGTCATCTACATTTATAAACAAAGGACGTTTGGCTTTCTGTCAACTTGGTAGTCTAGAAGGATGTGCAGTTTAGGTTTTCATTCACTTCATTACCTTTCAAATATTCTGATCTCTATCCACTCACATCACAAGTTTCCTTGAAAGAGGCAAAGGTATTTTAGGAGAGTTAAAGAATTTCCTTGCAGTTTTATTTTCATTCCTCCATCCTCTGCCATCATACATGTATTCCTGTCTTTACACATGCACCCCAAAATGACTAATCCAGTATATTTGTTTCCACTCTGATTTAACAACATAACTCTCAGCAAGAACTGCTGTGTTCAGATGCAGTGCTCCAGGACTCTTCCTACTTGCTGCTTCCTCCTCCTGCTTTCCTTCAGTTTCTCAACCCAACTGTGCAAGCACTGTTCAGTGTATTCTGCTTGAAGCTTTAAAGCAAAGAAACAACTTAGCATACAAGGTGGGGGCAGAAACTAACTAAACAGAAAGGAGAAACAGCCATATCAGATCAAGCTGAAAATAACAGGGATGAATAAATGGGATCTGAAGTAGTAAAGCAGAGATACAGAGGACTGGGGCATGGGGAATGCTTTCTGGGAGAGGGAAGGAGGAGACAAGCTAAAGCCAGTAATTTTTCAACACAGAAAGAGCAAAACAAAGAAGTATGAAAAAAAGAAGATAAAAAAAAGTTTTTTAAAGTCAAGAGTGAATATCTGTACTGCCAGAAAACATGAGCAATATAGACAAATACATTCTAGAAGTCTGCAGCAGTAGGGAATGGCAGAACTGACTGCATCTGAAGTTAGAAAAACATTTTACAGGCAAGAAAAGGCAAAGCAATACATTAATAAAAACAAACATTTCCTGCAGCAGATTTTCACCTTCCATAATGTGAAGTTGGGATTAAAGCTATTTGACAAATTCACATTACTTTCTCAACTTTCCTACTGCTCCTACCCACTTAGTCTTCTTCTGCTCACCTTCTCTTCACAATTTGTCCTCAAGAGCAGCACTGCTACTTGACTTTTATGTTATCCTGCCAAGATGCAGCCTATGGATCTACTGGAACCAAAAATAACTCAGAAAGCTCTCCAAACATGAGCACATGTACACTTTCTAGAAACATTCCCAAATGGGAAAGATGGCTTTCCTTGTTTACAAAGTCATAATAAGGAAAGGTTTTTAAACACAACTGCATGGCAAAATTAATGTATTTTCCACTGTAGGCACTAAAACCAAAGTGCCATTTAACAAAGAATAAAAACACCTTTCTGTTGAAACTGAGTCTGTTTGGACCTACAGTGCCCACTATCAGAAGACCTACAAATCTAAAGGGTAAAACTATTTCAGCAGATTTCCTGTGGTTTCCTTGGTGAGGGGGCTGTCTACAACAATTTCAGAGGAACCCGGGCTGGCTACAGGTCCATTCATGCAGCTCTTCTCAATTCAGTAGTATCTGATCAGCACTCTGTTCCACTCTCTGAAGGAAGCTGAGATTTTATTTCCCCCTCAAACAATTTGGTTAATTCCTCTCAACCTTCAGTTACTGATTACTATACAGTCATTTGTTGTTAATGGATTAGACTAACACAAGATCCAGGCCAGACCTGCAACATGCAAATCCATTCATTATGCAGCTGCACTTAAAGTCAACTTACAAATACCCTCTGCGTTCACAAGTGACCTAAGAAAATACATGTAGAAGCAAAGTATGGAAAGCTGTACAGCATGAATATAGAAAAGCAGTTAGGAACCAACAGCTAATGAACACTTTAAATACAGTGACAATGCAGTAATTATCCATATATCCTTCAGTATGAAGGAAATCTACTGTATCCCATTTGCAGTATAATCCTGTTCCAGAATCTGTTTATAAAAGTCTCACCCAAGCATTCAAGTGCACAAATAAAATAACTGAAAAGGAGGAGGGAGATCAGAATGGGAATCACAAACAGAACAGTGCACAAAGCCACAAAGTGATAAGTATTGTTTACCTGTCAGTTGACATTGATTAATCTTGTGTTCTGTGATATCACTCAGTGACTCAAACACCTGGAGGCAGCTGTCACAGCTGTGCACAGCTTCTTCTTCTAGCTCCTCCCCCTCATCCGGCCTTTTCTTACAGTCTAGCACTTCATCTTCTGCCTTGTCTTCTAGTTTACAGTTAGGGTCTGAAAGAAAATCAAGACCATGATGTCAGGCATCTAAGAAGAGAACCTTTAAAAAGAAAAGAAAAAAATCAAGATAGGTTCTTGTGGTAATGATGAGAAGAAGCATATCTGGCATGACCCTGCAGGACACTGTAGATTTTATTACTAAATAAGCCAAAGCGGCTTTTTTTTTTTCCTTATTTTTTTTCTAATCTCGATGAAAGGAGAATTTCCCTTCTACTCCCACAAATGCAGCTCTCTTTCTCATTCAAGCAATTCTTCCATGCTTCAGTGTTAGGTTTGTCAATTTTATCACAGCTATAGAAGCTGCTTTGATCACTGTAAGAAAGGATGAACCACCTATGCAATTAGTTTTCAATGAAAAGAAAAAAAATCAAATCAATGATTGTGCAGGAACTTCTTTTCCCTGTTAACTACAGGAAATTAAAAGAATTAAGAGACTAACAAATTTGATTTACATAAACATGAAATTCATCTTGATTTTGCAACCCACTCCAATACTCCATCACACACTATTTGACACAGTTAAAGCCCTGGAAAGACTCTGCATCAAAATGCTACACATACTTCAAACTTGTGTATGACTTAAGACAAACCAAATAAAGTTCCGGTATTTGCCAGGTGACAGAAAACTGGAAACTAACTATTAGAAAACCTAAACAGTACACAAGGAGGGCTTTGTCTGTGTGACTTATTAACAAGCATTTTGGGGTTCACAGGACAGCTCTAGCCTGAAGTCAGCAGTCCTGAGCCTAGCTGGAGCTTCTACACTGGAAGACATGCACAGACTCACCATCATTCCCTATGTGCAGAGAAGCCACACAGCTTGCTGCACTACCTTGATTCTGCAGATGACCAGTGCAGAGTAAGATAATGCTAAGTCTAGAACTTTTCCTCCTCCTCTGAGGACTGGAGAAGCTTCAATTTCTGACTTTTTGCCCACTTTAATAAAAGCTTCCTTCAAAAGACAGAAATAAAACAATGTGTCTTCCCTAATAAAGCAAACTGGCACTTAACTTTGTTTTTCCTTGGGAACCACAATACAACAAGTGAAACACCAAAGAAAAATGGTTGTGTATATTCCAGCAAAAGGAACGCAAGTGTTTCACCACTTCTCCCTTTTCTGCTTTGGCCACCTCATCTTTTCTTTTAGATATTTGAGAGAGCTGAGACTGAAACAAGTCATTTTAGAAAACAAACTCACACAATAACAGGAGATTGTGCAAGTACATTTTAAGATGTTACGCTCTCTAGCCAAGCGGGTAATTAATCAGGATTCGGCTTCTTGTCCACAACTCAACAGAGGTGCTGTGAGCCCAGTTTATTTAATGTTGCAATTGATTAGGATCATACACAAAAGGGAGGGAGATGGAAATATGCTAATACTATATTTATATTACAATGGGGAAGGGGTGAGAAGAAGCAGTAAGGTGATCCCACTTTAAAACACTCTTAAATCCTCTCTCGGCGCCCTACAGCAATATGCACACAGCCATTCTTTTATCTGCTACTGGCCACAAAGCACAGGTGTTCTTGCTGCCCACATTAGGCTCTTGTCATCTTTCTACATCCTTTGGTCCACCCTGCTGCACCTGCCCTTCAATTGCTCAAATACAGGCAGACCCCCAAGCAGAAACTGTAAACGACCTATGTCAGGAAATCTTCCTCATGCTATGTGGTTTGTGATCAAAACCAAACAATTACTTTGACAGGGGTAAAGGGAAGAATTTGTTTTAAGGAAATTGTATTACAGATGAAAACAGACTAATTTTTTAAAATAAAAAACATATTCTGAAGGCAAAAATATATTTGCTGTGCAAAACCCCTGCCTATACACAAGAGTGCAATCCTTACATGACAGATTACATTCACAAGGCTCTTTCAAGAGTGAAAACTTCCACTTGGGCAGCTACTTCCAAACAGAGGAGTAGTCTCCAAATGTACACACCAAAAAGAGGTGCTAATTAAATAAAAGGACTTTAAGGCATTTTAGCCATAGTCGAATGATCTGAATCTACTGCCTTTCACTGCCACTTTATTTTCCAAGATATTTTGCAAGATTAATTAAAGTGTTTAGGAGATCATGAGGTTATAAGCAGTTCAGAAAAGAAAACCCAATAATTGTCGTAACTGTCACAAACTGACCCCAACATCATTAAACACTTGTTGGAAGGCAGCATGTGCACATCGCATACTATTACTTGTTCAGCTCAAGCTCCCAGTTTCATCTCATAAAACTGACAGCACTCAGGGAAATGTGGGCACTGGGTTTGAATTTTAACATGAGTATTTAAATGCTGCACATAAAGTTTACAGACCTGTTTGTTTTAAAATAAGGGTAGTGTCTGTCTCTGCTCTAAGTACAGTGCTGAAGGAAAGAAAAAGGAGGGGAGGGAATTCTCAAGGCTTATTATTCAGAAACACATTTTACAGGAATTCAGCAATACACACACACGTACATAGGCACACATACACTCCTTAGTGCACAAAAGCCTAAAGAATTGCTTGATTTAAAGCTTCATACTTAGAGACCAGTTATTAAAATTAGAATCATTTTAAGACTAATAAATGTTTTGCTTCTCCTTCTGCATTTGCAGATATAAACTCTACAGGGACAGAAGTCAGTCAAGCTTATTCCCTTCTGCTGCAACTTTAGAATACATGCTCTAGCCAACTGGCACATTTGTTTTTAGGTCAACACTTAAGTGGGACCCTCTGGGACCTAGGTTCGAGTTTAGCCTATGACAGCTTTTGTGAAATGAGTTCTGTTAGTCTCAGCCCCCTCAGTGACTGTATTTCCACTGTGATCCTCTTTCTTGAAGAGATGTCACCACCAAAATAAAAATATATTTAAAGAGAGAATATATCATTTGGACGCTTTGTAGATGGATAGCTTTTCCATCACAAAAACAAGTATCCTCCATGAAGAGCTGGTCTAATCTTAAACACTTACTTAAACCGAGGATAAGCTGTCTTATCTGAACTGTTCTTTTGAAAGACTAGACTAAAACTTACTTTATAAATGTAATATGCAGTCACCTATACTTTCTCCTTAACCTCCTGTTCAAAGCTCATGATCGCATACAAGAGCAAATGTCATTCATCTCCCACATTTCCTTCTTCCCGATAACTGCAACAATCACAGCTACAATTCCCTCAACAAAGACTGTCTTCATAGTAAGATTACCTTTCCTAACATCTGCAAATGCCACTGTCACTTCCAGAGGCTTTCTTGCCCTATTTCAGAGGCTGCTGTGCACAAATTGAAATTTGACAATACATGTCAGCAACAATATACACATCAGCTCTGTCTGCAGAGATCACTGAAAATTATCTGGTATGGAAAGGAGGGTTGCTTTTTTGGGGACATAAATAAATTCAAACTATTAAGTTGCTTTAAAAAAGAATAACATACAAAAGAACTCAAGAATACAAAGAACAGTTGTCTTCTGTTACTGATTACGTTAACATTATTTATAAATGGAAATTAAAAGAAATATGATTTTCTCATTACTATGTTCCCTGGCAGGTGGTTCTTCTCTTTCCTTCTTCCTCCTCCTCATAAGGGATGTTATTGCTGTAACTTGGTCTAATAAAACTGCAACTTTGGGAAAAATGAAAAATTGCATTGGCTTAAAAGTGTTGGAGGCAATAAAGCCATGGACTTCAATTAATTTCAAGTATGGGAGCGGTTTAAGGCCAACTAGCAGAAATTCTATTCTGCCCATGTAAAAATGAGGTTTCACCACATTTACTTTTTATAACCCATATAAAAGTCAAGTAAAAGTAATGAATATCTAAAAGTCATCTCAGTGGACTGGCAAAGACTATCTGTATTCTTGAAACTCATCTTACATATTTCTGCCTATGCTACAAAGATCCATAGCTAATCACAACTAAAACATCAAACTACCAAGAAAACAGCCTCCTTTCCAATCCATTTCACTGCCTTGCAGTAGGACCTCCTTCCAAGCCACTTCTGCATGGAAAAGTGCTGGCAAAAGAAAGGAAAACTTAGATCATGTGGTTATAATTATTACCAGGCAAGGAATATTTCTTCAGCTCAGTGGTAAAGTAAAACTCTGTCGCTCTCTGCTCCCAATAGTGTCCATCGCAAAACAACTGCCTCATTAAATCTCTGCAGTAAGATTAATATGCCGTAGCTGCACTACATTATAACTTGGTACTCTATAAAAAGCACATTTAATGGTTAGAGCCAGAGCTTAGATACAAAGTATTACTATAAAAACTTCTGGCAGTGTGTACACAGTGTGGGCCTTCTGCACTGCTTGCTCTATCAGAAGGGTTTTTGTTTTTTATATCAGCACTGCATTCTTGCTATAGAGAAAAACAAAATGTTAAATCTTGCCTAGAAACAGAGAACAACACAGGACATGATGGGAAATAAATAACCAGCAAGACAACTTAACCACTGAGAATGATTTTAAGACAAAAATGCAGAAAAGCAACCATTCCTTGTCATATTGATCTCCAATTTTGAAGTTCTCTATTTTTCACTCCATGTGTCTACAGTTGTACAAGTTTGCTTTTTTTTTTTTTCAAGTTTGCAGATAGCTGAATGGAGGCATAAGTACATTTGAAATAGTTCGATAAATCTCCCATTAAAAAAAAAAACAGAGAGCTCTCTCTCTCTCTCTCGTTTCCTCTTTTCAAACAATATAGTTTATGAGCAAAGCCACCAGAATGTAAAAAAGGCACCAAACACAAACTCACAGGACACACACGAAAGAGAAATACAAAGTCTTCTAGCTGGAGAAAGAATTAAGTACATTCTTCACCTTTGTAAGACGAGTAACTCCAACTGTTCTCAAATACATTACCTACATGTACTCAGAGATGAATGGCCTTCTAGGAATATCCTTAAGGAGTCAGCCCTAACTCCAAAAGGTGACCTCAGCTGAATGAATGAGACCATTCAGATGAGTCAGTCCTGCTCTTCAGATAAAATTCTGTGGAATCAGTACCGAAGACTTTTTGGTGCTTTTACAAAGTACTTTTTGCTTTCTCAGAATCATGTTAATTAATCCCTGACTAGTAAGAAAATATGCAAAAAGAAATCATAGAAACAATCCTAAAAGAAATTACCCTAACCCACATATCTTACAAATATGAAAATAGTTTCACTAGAAAGAACATTTACGTTTATCAGAACTGGTGTAGGGTGTTTTATGTGGGGGATATAGAGAAGGATTATTTTTAACTAAAAACAGAAGCAAAATAAGAAAAGCATGCTGCACTTTAGAAGCATTTCCCTTTCAGTTGGCTGATAGACAAAAGACAGAATTTCTAATTCTCAGGATTTGAAAGGTGAGCGTAGAGAAATGTTGTTTTCCATTGCAAGCCCAAGAACACATTCTACGCTGAAACAGAGAAAGAAGAGTGCAGGCTTTGCAAAAACACCCCAACACAAAGATCCCTCACACTGTTGTCAAACAGTAAGCAAGCACTAATGAAGGAATTCAGTATTACCAGTCTGTGCGGCTGTATGTCCCACACCTGCCTGCTGGTCCTCTGTTTCATTTTCTTCTACTGTCAGAAAAAGGTAAACAAAACAAAAACAAAACAAAACAAAAAGATGTTAGGTAGGTAGCTGAAGTGTTCAAGCATCTTTACACCAGCTTCAGTTCTGAAAGCCAGTAATGCTTGCACAACATGGGCAAGAAAAGCTGCACTGCAAAGTGCGAAAGTGTAGATCAGACCAAAACAGAATATGCTGATGTATGACAGCTACAAATCTGAGAACAGAGTGACCAAATTGTTTTCATGGCTTAAAAAAGCAAATCAAATTTCCTCTGGGATATTTGTCTTCAATGCATTCTACTGTATTTGATTATGGAACTAAATGAGAGAATAATTCAGGGCTTTAAGATTCTACTTGCTCCACACAGATAAGAGAAAGCCTTCTCCTGGCAGACGGGAGAGGTGTGTGTGCTAATTCATATATAAGCTTTAAAATATAATAATAATCCTATATTCAGTAGCAAACATCTCAGCAGTGCAGACAGCCTTGCAAAGGAGAACTAACCCCATGCTGTTTTACTGTATACACCATGCCAGCATCTTTCCCTTGGCTCACAGCTTTCCAGAGCAGTAGAACTAAAAACAATACAATTCTTGTCAGATTCACTATTCAAAACTTGTTGGGCAAGAGTGAACCTAACAAGAGCCATTCTGCTGCTACTTTGAAAAATTAGAGAGCGCTGTTCTCGTACGCTCTGATAAGATGCCTAAGTAAGATTGACTCTCCCAAAGTAAAAGGGAAGAGCTAAAAGGCAGAACCATTTCCTTTTTATTCTCCCAAAGACCGAGTTCTTTGAGTTAGAGAACAGCGGAGAGAAAAGAATTCATTCTCCCTCCACAGGGGAAAAAGCTGAAAGGGGAAAGACTGCACTTCTGCAGCATTTCCACTCCCAAGAATTCAGACCTCAAAAAAAAAATCATGCAACTGAGTTAAAGCGCAAAGATTTGGGGCAATTTTCCCGATTCTTGGGACAAGAGAGTGGAACACGTAGGGTCACATATAAAGCTAGACAGAAATTCAAAAGAAGAGATACATATACACACTCCACAGGTACCTCTTTTCCTCCTCCGCCAACCCCAAGGCTTCATACAACTGGTTGTTTCTAGAATCTGAGTTTCTAGAAAAAAAACACCAGTTTTCATAAGGACACTCTTAGGACACCAGAAACTTGAAATACAGTGCATATATTAGAGTCAAGTACAATCTCCAGAGGACTCTAAACAATCTCTATCCCTGCCCCAGAGCTGTGGCTAGTAAGTGTACTCTTCTCACCGAGATCTGATAAAGTCTCCCCAGCCCTGGAATAAGTCAAGTATTTCACAAAATATGATTTTATGAGCTGACTGTTTCAGTTGAGCTTGTATTTTGCAGCCATGAAGTTATTACTACTTCAGCTATGATAATACTGTGTGATCTTCTTTGTTACACTGAAGCAGTCATCCCAGCAGTCCTCACAGCCAAAATAAACCAGTCAGGCAAAGAAAGCAATGGGAAACGCTCAAGTACAGCCGAGTTTTGGGGAACACATGGTCAACCACTAAGCCAAATGGAAAGATTTTTCACTAAGGCAGCACAGATCAGTAAGACTCCTTAGTAAAGAAAAATAAGGAATACAAGTAGTATATGGTTAAAAAAAAAAAGATACCACCTATTGTGACCCTCTCAAAACCCCAGTAAACCATCTGCAGCAGCCCAGCCTGACCCTGTTTATGCCACCATCAGCTGCTGATCTCAAGAATAATCTCTAGAACTAAAAAACAGCTCCACTCTTCCACCCCTCAAGAGGAAGCCTTATTAAAGGCTGTAGACTTATCTGTTATTTACCTCAACCACAATGCATGTCCCAGTTTGGTCAGAAAGACAGTTTAAAAACTCTACCATTTCTTAAGTTTCAAGATAGAATTGAGGTGACTGAACATGAACTTTTCAAGAACTGATACCCAAGTGGGAAGCTTGAAAATTAGCAGGCACCTGCTAAGTAAACAAGATCTGTTTGTTTGAAGCAACTCTCCACTTGTAAGTATATACAAACTAAAAATGCAGTTCATCTTTTCTGCTGTTCTGTGCTGCATATCTACTGCCACCAGCTGCAGTACCAGCATCTCTCACTGCTACTGAGAAGTGACTGCGCAGTGAAATGTGCTCAGCTTCACACTCCGACTAGGAAGTACAGCAAACATTTTGGGGTCTTAAAATAGAAAAAAAGAAAAGTGGATACTGTCTAACACTGGTTTTGTATATGCAATTTTGTAATGAGAAAAGATAATAGTGTATGCCTTGTGAAACCCAATGTTTAAAACTTTCCTGCTAGGCAGGGATCTGAAAATTCCGAGAGAGCTGAGGTCTGCCTTCAACAACAGCAGACCACTATGTCTTAATTGCACTAAAAAAGAAAACAAGTACCAGAGTAGGTGACTTTATGGTTAGCATCTTTCTAAACCATTGTTCAAGCCCCTTAAGGATTCTCAGTCACAACAGAACCAAGTAGGTCATGACAGGACAAAGACTTGCTGATAATATTCAACTAGACTGATGCATTTCTCAGGAAAATTAAAACTTTATTCAGGAGAAAATATGGTAAAAGGAATAAGAAACTACCCCACAAAACCCACTGAATTAGGAAAATCTTCGCATTAGCACAAATCATCTACAAAATAGCATCTCCTTTTTCCTCTGCATTAAGTTAGATCATTCCTCCAGCTAGCATGGGTATTTGTCACATTAAGTAAGCTACAGCTAGTAGCATCAGATAAGCTTTCAATTAGCACTTTATGCCTATCCACAACCAGACCCTGAAAACTTAACTGCTATTTCCCCTCTTAGGCCAATGTTAAACTCACCTGACCATGAAAGGTCATGCGACATGCAGCCAACATTAACTTTCCTTAAACATTAAATATACTATTTTCTTTCAGGAGAGGAAGGCAACTTTAAATAGAACCACAGAGGAGAAAGATGCCTTAAACTTTGTTAATCAAAAACATCTCTCTAGCACTAGCATGAAATGTAACTACAGAAAGCCACAAGGATGATATGCAGCTAAAACAAATAGCACCAGTATTGAAACATCAAAATTACCGATACTCTAGGACTGTAATTGTGCACAATGAAGTCATCTTCGTGACAGCATGTACCACCTCCTAGCATAAGGTAAGATAAATTCTAAATAGAAAAGTCATAGAATACTAGTAAAGATGCTGCCTCAGGAAATCAGAACAATACTTTATGAATTCAGAAAATGAATAAGTAATGTTACTGCTAAGCAGCACTTCTGGAAACATTTGAAATAATGTTGCCATGAAAGCAACAATATTCCTTGTCCCTACAAATTATGTGTTTATGACCACAGGTCACCTGTTTTGTTAGCTGTGGAAACATTTCTCAACTGACTTAGCTGCTCCTTAAAACAACAAACCATGAACTCCCTACCATGTATTTTCTCAGCACAACATTCGAAAAACAATACAAACAGGAACTCCAACTAATAAAAATTTGAAAAAAGCCCAGATCACCACAACCCTGGCACCATGCTTCTTCAGAGCAATTAAAATATCTAAGTAAAGGAAACCAGAATTCCAGCATGTCAATTCTATCTCCCACTATAAAAGCTTGCGGGTTGGACAGGCACCAGGTTTTAAAATATTACTAAAAAAAAAAAAGTATCTCTAAACTGAAGCTATGTGAAAGGTTAGGACATTTCAGCTTGGGTACAGCCAGCGTCCAAAGCAAATCCTCGTTTCACTTCACCTCTCATGCTTAGGCTGCTGAACGTCAACATTAAGACCAACTATTCCTCTTTAAGGGGGGGGAGCGGGGGGGGGGAAGCCAAAACCAAGAATACAAAACCAACCAACAGAAAAAGTACTACCATCAAGGACAGCCAACAAGGAAAACCTGATGGAATTTTGATATAGAGGTCCCAAACTCAGAATTAATCTCCTGACTGCTCTACAGCAACACCTGCTGATCAATAAGGATTTTACCCCTTCTGCTTAGAGTCTCTTCATGGAACACAGGGTCAGCCTACAAAGGAGGAAGATTATTTTATAAACTTAGTACAACATATGCACAGATTTTCTAGCTTGCAAAATATCATTCATATTCTAAGTAACCAGGATTCCCCTTCACTGAAAAGTTATTCAGTAGATTTAGCACCCCAAGGAAGAGCACAAGTCATTTCTGGTTGATTCCTGGGAAAAACCTTGTATGGAAAAGAAATGGATAAAATTAGAAATGTGAAAAAGGACATTTTCACTGAAAGGGAAACCTTTTGGAGAACTCTGGCAAAGATTCATGGTTCCTGAACTATTACAAACCATAATAAAATAAAAGCAAAAGATAATTGAAAAAAGTCTATTTTCTTCTAGTCTAGGTGGGTTAATAAATTTTAACAAAGAAAAAACACTGTTCCAAATGCCTGAACCTCTTTTCAGCTTGTTAAACAAAGCAGGAGAAGCCACATATCCCCCCCCCCCCCCAAAAAAACCAAAAACCTATAAAAATAGATTGCTATTGATCTATTCCATCTTAAAACCTATTCCTGGAGAGATGTGAAAATAAGCCTAATATAACAACCATGAATGTCAAGATAGAAAGTTTAGAATATATATTTTTGACTTGCACTTTGCATTTCCTATAATTCAATACTTAATCTATACAGTTCCATTAGCATATGATTAGTAATTCAATTTAGGGCCATCTTTGCACAAAAGCCTTTTTCTTAGGATGGTAACTTTGCCAAGTGCATCTTCCATCTACATGTTTGAATAATTTCTGCAGACAAGTAATAGAGACACTAGCTCTATTAGCATAATCAATACACAATTTACTGAGTTATCCAGACAGAACAGAAATAAAACGTGTGTGCCATTATTTCGGTACCTATAAATGACTAATTTCTGGAAGCATCTCTACTTTTCTCTCCTCCTCATGGCCACATAAAAAACAAGAGGACATTTGTACTGCCACCATCTACAGGTAGATATTAAGTATGATTAGATAGATTAATCACAAAGCAGAAGGCAAATTTAAGAGCTAGTTACAGGATGTGTTGAGTATCCTCTAACTCTATTAAGGTCAATGGATTTTGAACATGTTTCGCACTTTGCAATAACATGATGTGGAAATACATCTCCATAAGGGTTCAGTCAGGATAGAAAACTCAAATTGAACAAGTTACAGATAAGTACTAGATGCAGCATGGCATGTCAATGTATCACTCGCTAAGGCAACACCTTCCTCCTCCTTCTCTCCCTGGGTACCACTGGTGGTCTGAGACTCACCTTCTAAATTCTTTTAGCCAACACACGTGAGCACAGGATTTCACACATGACTACACTACATGTAAGCAGCAATTCAGTGGGTGACTCCTGGAAGTCAACAACCATTTCAGGCTGCTTTCATAATGTCCTTTAGGAGAACAGATATTCATAAAGGTTCTCAGTAGTTCTGAGAGTATTGTTTTCTGAACAGCTTCGTCTAGTATCAACATACATTTATCGATTGCTAGCCAGGAACCTGACTACCATTTTGACTCCAAAATATATATGCACCCGAAGACTTTCGTGTGAGCTGAAAATAAAATATATTTGGATATTAATATTTGAAATAGCTACATTCCAGAATCCTACTGAAAATCAGTTCTATGTGTAGCCATAATTGTATAAAAATCCAATTAATCATATGCAAGAATATTTGTATTTCTGATTTGGTTTCCTCTGTACTGTGACATACCTGTTTTCCTATTTTTAACCCCATCCCTTGATGTTTTAACAGTATTCTCTTGATATTGGAAATGATTATTTTCCTTAAAAGATTCTTGTTATATAAAGCATTTTTAGTTCTTGCATTTATTTTTTTTTCAGAATACAAAGCTCCTCATAGCATTCATATTTTTTTACTCCTCTCTTTAGTCTAGACCAACATTGTGCCTGGGTTTTCTCCCCCCCCAACGTTCTTCTTGTAGAAAGCCTGAATTAGGAGTTCCCAATTAGACTGCAGTGGTTGGAAAATACTATTCTTTTTCTAAAATGAAGTATTTTCCTAGGCGGCACATAAACATAAAAACAATAAATATACTTAAGTGGAAAGAAATTATGCTTAAGAAATTCTTTGGATATTCTTCCAACCCTTGATCTCACGGATGACAGTACCCAAATGTGACAGCCTGAAGACCTCCTACTTTACAACAGTGTGTGCTGAAAAGGCAGAAGATGCTTTTCCTGCAGCAGAGGAAGATTCTACAGAAAACCCAGAGCTAGGGGTGGGGGGATATCTTTTTCTGGGTAGCTGAGGTAGATTAATTAATCCTGTCCAGAATGCTAACTTTGCCTCCCTAATCATGCATCTTTTAACAAATTTAAGCTACAGCTATATGGACTTCTATTGTGTAAAGTAACTAATTATGGCATGATATATTTTTAAAAGTAATTTTCTCCAAAAGTTCTTAAAGCTTTTTACAAACCTCAAGTAAATTCTAGGCATTTCAAAGACTCTCTATCATGCAATATAACATTACAATGGATCCCCAAATCAAACTGAAGTCCACAGTGAGAACAAGCAAAGCAAGAGGGAATCTCTTGGGGACTATTCTTAGTATCAAGGTCAGGACTTTCAACTGTCTTGCCTGTCTTACACAAAGTACTCCATCCTCCATTCCTAACAATGTGACAGTGGACATCCAGTCCATTTTGAGGAAAAACAGAAGTTAGGAGGCTAAGATAAATTTTAAGCCTAATTACCAAATCCAGTACTTCACGTGAATGCTTGCAGAGCAATCCCTCTCAGTGTGTTGAAGCTATTGATCACTTAAGCTTTCTTACTCTTTCAGAGGGACATGACTAAGAATTTCTGGTACTCCTAACAGACTTGTATTTCAGCCATGGTTAGAAAACAGGAAATTCATTAAACACTGTCTATGAAAGCCTTAACTCAGCAAGAGGGAGAGATCTGAATCAAATTGATATGTGGATCACAGAACCTCAAAGTAACCAATGCCACACAGTTCTGAAGACAGGTGATGTAAGGAAGGGCTATGAGGACATATAGTAAAGGTTACTGTAGGAGATCATTGTCTTTGAAAGTTAAGTCATTGATGTCCCTAATATAGGGCGCTTAAAATGAGGGGTCTGGGTTGTCTGACACCATTCCAACACCAAAACAATATACAGATGCATGCCTTTGCTCTATTACCTGAAGACATACATTTATTTGAGTCAAAAAAACAACCTCCTTTCAATTGAGATTATCCCTGATTTACCAGAGATCTCTGCCTATTGTGCACCAGGGCTTCATAAGGGTTTGGGCTTTCTTTAAGCCTCAAACTCTCTGCTCTGTTCTAGATTACTTTCTATCATGTAAAACAGCACTCTGGTCTATATCCACAAAGGACACAGAAGCTTAGAATCCCAAAAACTAGTGAGGGGATACTGCATCTAAATTGCCAGAGGTTCTGCTCAGATGCCAGTCAGGTCAGGCAGTACTCCATGGCTTTATCACCCAGGCTCTTTCAGTGCTGTGCAGCTCAATGCTGAAATCAAAACAAAGCCCACTGCAGCTGGCCAGTGAAAGGTTAAATATTCTCCTGCTTGCCCTAGCTTTGTGCGCAGTCTTATGGGCTGGTTCTTCAAAGTTTACATACCCTTCCCTGATTGTTATAAGATAATGGTAGAAAATGTGTGGGCTGAAATAACTCTTCCTTTCCCCATTTTGCCCGTTCCCACCGGTTAGATCACTCACCCAGGATGTGGGTGGCACCACCTCAACTTTCTTCTCTATCTGAAGGATTTGTACTCACGTCATGAGCTTCCTAACAAAGAGCACTTACCCTCAGACTTGAGGTTCACTCACTCATTGCTGATGAAGCTGCATCTACAATATTCACTGAACTAGAAAGAAGGAAAATTAGCACGATACCTTATCCTTGTGGTTAGGGCACCCACATGGGAAGTGGGACACAATGACTCCAATTCTAGTTTCATTGAAGTAATTCATTAGAAGTAATATTGTAGTACCTGGCAGACCAGGACGCTCCTGGTCTCCTCTTTCTCCACTGATACTTGAGCCACTAAAGCCATGAGTCTTGTACATGAATGCTCTTTCTCACTCTCTTGTCCAACAAATACTTAATGACACATTTGAAAAGAGAAATGCTGTTGACAAAAATAAAAGGGCAACTCACACTCACAGGACAAGATGCTGCTGTGTAAGCACTGATGTACTATTCCTTGTGAGAACTCCAGCCTTTCACATCCTAGCACAGCAAATAACTTTCCCTCTTCAGTAAAGGGGAAAGGAAGAGCAGCAGCACAGCCCCTCAGTTCCATCTAACTCAGGAGGAAAGGAACAACCTGTCCCCTATCTCCAAAAAGCTGGATCAGATAAGTGAGTGCTATAAGATACCCTACTGCACCTAATAAAGATACCCACATCTAGAAGAGGGGAGGAGCTAAGACATATTATCCTTTACAAGTTTTTCCTACTCTATCCTTAAGGTAAAGGTAAAGGACATACATAAACCCCTCATCTACCTATGAATTATATAAAGAATTAAGTGCCTGGTGCAAGATGACTATTCCAGTGGGTAACCAGACACTTGTAAACTGAGCACTGCAGTACTGCAGCATCCAAGTCCTTTTTTTTTTTTGGACCTAGCCTTCAAACTTTCTGACCTTTCTTCATTGATTCACATTTATAACTGGCGAGCAAGTCTCCGGCTTAACAGATTCACCAGAAATCATAAACTCAATCTTTTCCTATACTCTAGCTCTTTATAAGTCATGAAATACAATCCCTTCCTAGTGATTGCATACATGGACCAATAGTGACCCATTTCCTCCTCCCATCTTCAGAGCGAAAACATTTCATCAGGCATGGATCTTGACATCCTGTTGTCCTGGAACCAGTGAATCAGAAAGTTCCTTCCTTGCAATTGTATTCTTTAGAGGTGGAAAATAATTAACTTCCCCACCCCCTCCTCCTTCCTACTGCCACTATAAGGGTTAGAAATTCTCTTGACTTTGTCTGGAAAAGAAAAAAACCCAGCCATCATAATTCAGTGCCAGAGAAAGTTTTGTTGATCAAAGCATAGCCTAGTCTTTCCAAGGACACTGCCTCACTGCATCCCATCATTCAGTCCAGCAGCACAGCAGGTATTTTATTTTTGTTTTTAAAGTTCCTTTCAAGAAGCTAATGAGTCAATAATGGAAGTTGAACTTGACTGGTTACCAGATGAAGTAAACAACAACAACAACAACAAAAAAAACACCTAAAAAATCAATTACCAAGGAATTAATTATTTGAAATAGATTTTCAAAACAAAACACAACCTAATGATAGTAAGGGCACTACAGGTTTCAACGGACTGTATACAAAAGTCATCTATTGTGCAGTTAACCAAGACATTTAGATATTTAAGCAATCTAGCTTTTTCACATGTGTAACACCAAGCAGCTGTATAAGAAACTAGGTTTTACCTTTCCTGGTAGGTAAGGACAAAATTCCTGTTCCAGTTTATCACCCTGTATGAGAGAATGAGCTCTCCAAAAATGGGGTGTGTGAAGGAGGGAAAACACTGACTCCCTCACTATCAACATCCTGTCAATTTGTCCTCATAACAAAAAAGTGTTCTGCTTTCAGCCAAGAGGCTGTTTC
Source organism: Melopsittacus undulatus (assembly GCF_012275295.1). NCBI lineage: Eukaryota > Metazoa > Chordata > Aves > Psittaciformes > Psittaculidae > Melopsittacus > Melopsittacus undulatus. Next base: position 47,329,483 of record NC_047527.1, on the reverse strand, counting down.
ACTAATGCACAGTACTTCCAAGTTTGTAAGAAGGCTAATTAGCTACTGACACTGTATATTTAAAGAACCATAGTAAGCCACTACCACAATAAAAAAAGAAGAAAGTGGAGGGGCAGGGGAGGGGAATGGGAAAGTGTCACTATACCAAAAGATATAGAAATGACTTTAAGTCTTGCAGGACTAAAAATCCTAACCTTAGAAAGAAAAATTGCACCTAATTGCTCCTATATTTAAAAGTGAAAGTATCAGATGAATCACTTACTCAAAAAACGTGCTCCCGTGACAAAAAAAAAAGAGTAGAGGAAAAAAAAAACATACTGAAATCATGTCCCCCAAAATCTAAAATTTAATTGAGTATTAAATTGTTCACAATTGGTAAGTAACAACCCTACCACCCTTCTGGGTAGACATTATATGGATTTAGCTGTGCAAAAAAAAGTTGCAGTATCTCATGCACAGCATCACTCTAGCTAAAGGAAAACCTAAAAGGCTCAAATGTGCACACACCAGAAGAACTTGAATAACCTAGACTAAATCCTGAAAAAGGAGGAAAAAAATCCTCTACATCTTTTACTCAATAATTTTGCTGCATAGAGTGAAAAATGTGTTTGAAACCAAAGGAATGTGAAGTGGAGGAAAAAAGCACAACCAGTGCTAACTAATATTGCAAATACGGAAGACAATGGTCCTGGTTCAAAAATCCATTGGAAGAGAACAATTTTGTGCAGTCTTACTAATGCAGATTCTAAAGAACATAAAACAGATTCTTTTGGAAAATAGGAGGGCTGGATGAAAATGTTAATTATAACATGTTGTAATAATGATACCCCCAAGATCAGCCCTATCTTTTTTGCTACAGCATAGTCCCTAGGCATATGGCTAACTATTCCTTGATCATTATCCTGGCTAAAGCTAAAGCTACTGAAGTTTAGGAGGCTCATATCTAAGAGAATTTCTTTCATCTCTAATAATTGCTAAACTAGCATAATTACTCATACTTGAGGTGAAATAGAACCCAAGTTGTGTAAAATTAAAGCTAAAACAAAAACAAATCTCACCACCTCTGTTAGTGTTTGCACATTTATCTTCTGTCAGAATCCTATGTCAAATGTTGCACTATGATTTAAAAGTATTCAAAAGCTCTTCTTACAGTATCCGACTTTTGTAGAGAGAGCAACTGAAAAACTTCAGTGCTTTGTTGTAATACACTACAAAATGTATTTGAAAAGAAACATGTACATTTTCACAGCACCAAGTAAAACAGTCCCAATTCTTCATAGTTCTATATGTTGTCCCTTCAGGGAAAGGATATATATGCATATGTATATATACAGTGCTGATTTAAGTGTGACAGCGCATCTTCCCCATCCTCAGCTGCAACTGATTTTATGCTCAGGTAGCCTTACAGGAACCAATGAAAACCATAAAATGCAGCTGTGAAAAGATGCTAAGAGGTCTGTCTTAAGGTACCAGCACTTATATTATATGTTAATCGATATAAAAAACAACTCAAAATATCTTCAGTGTTTTACCTGCCCATGGCAGGGCATGGGTAGAACTAGATGACCTTAAGGTCCTTTCCAACCGAAACCATTCTATGATTCTGTGAAAAAATACTGAATCCATGTGGTCTTTGTAAAGCGTTAACAGTTTTCCTAGATCTTTTCCTCATATACAATTACTCAAAAGCAGTATTTCCTTTTTTCCGAAATACACAAGTTTCAAAATACTGACTCGTGTTTCAGAACAAAGAAATGAGAGCTATTAAACCATTGTAAATTAGACAGAATGAATTAGAGAGCAACATAAAGCCTTTCAAGACATCTTAGATCATGGTGGATAACGTTATCCTGCACATTAGATAAGTGCCTCCATATTGACAGCTTCCCTTGTTACACAAGTTAACAGCAACTCAGGAAAAGAAGATCAAACCAAACGTGCAACACTTCTAAGGCTCTTCATATTATCTTTGCCAGGAGATTTCACCTTTATGAAAGCTAGCTGTACAACCGATAGCCATTTAGATGTTCACTCGCAATAGTACCTGCTCCTAAGCTGCAGACTGCAATGGTCAATATAACTCATGCTGGCCCCCAAAATGAGTGGGTAGCATTACTGTAATCCTACAGCTAATCAAGACCATCAATACCAGTATGCATTGCCAAAGTCAATGAATATTACTAAAGGTTAGGGATGTTTTTGTTGTTATGGGGGGTTTTTGATATATAAAGGAGCTGGGGCACGCTTTGGCAAGTCAAAAAGAGAACACTATAAATAGCCTGCATTATAAAAAGATCCTAATCTTAATTCCTCTTTGTAATTTGTTTTTTCATGTACTCTTTTATGTTCGATATCTTAATTTCTGCCCTTTTTTGGATGGCCAAATAGGAGCCAGCAATTCACTCATGCATCAAACAGATGTTTTTGCTTTTCAGGCCAAATGGAATCTTATGAATTTTTTGTTCCCTCCCTACGAAATGATGATGCCAAAATAACAGTTTCTGAAAGCGTCCAGTTCAGAAAAAGTTCTTTGGACCGGTAACACTGAAACTTTAAGTCAAGTTCACAGAAATCATGCCAATACTAATTGCTAGTTTTGTTTATGCTGGATTGATTATAGTCTAATCAGCAGACAATCTAATGACTTTTGAGTCTAGTCCATGCAATTTAGAACCCAGGGAGGGTTAGAGCTGAGAATAAGCATTCAAATAGTTGACAGTTCCACAGAAATGTAAAGGCTACTGTTTGAAGGGGATCCGAATGTCAAATTTTCTCTGAACTACTGCTGCTATTAAGTAGGATTTTTTGGTTTGATCCACTAACGTTCTACCTCCTTTGGTACTAACACCACAAAACCTGCACCTCTCTACAAGACACATCCTTTTGCTTCATATTTATGATGAAGAAAACAAGTCACATTAGAACACAGGTACCTTTACTCAGGTCACCAACACTTTGCATGGAGTTGCAGTTGTAAATTCAGGCAGGATGGAAAGAGTACCTATGTTTCCTCAAAAAGAGGGAACAACTTTAAGAGACATTCCAGGATTGCCAAAACATTCCAAGATACAAGCCTTTTTTAAAGCAGAACATAGATAAATAAAATACAGCAAATCATTTTTTTTCTTCTCATCTTTCTAGGAACTAACTTTCAGTGATTTTATTTCTGCAGTCAAATGTGCAATGCAAAATTACAATGAGTAAAAATTTACTTAGAAGTAGTAACAAAATATTCTTTTGAGGGGCTTGTTTTTTTAAAGAAATCACTTTCATAGATCAGCAATTCTATTAAATGTATGGGGCTGTTCTAGATTCCTTGTGATGGCTTATCTAACACATACATCATCAGTTTCAGTGATTTTAGCATAATGGATATTACCTGGCTTTAGAGAAACCTGGGGTTAACGTTTAGTAGGACTACATTTTCATTCAGGTTTGCATAAGGAGTACCTGGTTTTCTTTGCAAGTGGCTATATTTTTGTAACTTTGCTCCTAAACAAAGTTTCTCACCAAAAGCCGGTAGTAAGGGCAAAAGAAAAACCTCAAACCCTCCCAAACGTAAACCCCCATAAACCAGAAAGGGAAGGTGGTCAGTAACCTAAGTGTGATATCTACAAAGCATGCCAAGTCACAGAAAAAGGTTTACCATGCAAATGGCCAAGTTAAACAAGATACAAGCGAGCTACTTTCCCCTGCTCCCTTGCTTTCTCATCACAGGGGGTCTCCAGCTTAGTTTTGTTTAGGGAACAGCATTGCCCTTAGGTGTCAGGAGTTTCAGGAGTCATACCAATTCTTTAACACCCTTCGTTTGCACAGTGGCTCTTTTGAGGCTTATACTCGGGTATCACATCTCTGACTTAAAATCTTTCCCCACCTGCTTTTCTCCTGCTATCCTCCTTCCCCCACCAAATGCATTAGGTGATTTTGATCAGGTCAATGATATCTACTAGATTTTTCTTTTTTTCTTTCAGAAACTAACCAAGGAAATGGGATAAATTAATCAGTAGAATGAAATATAGGTCAGGACTGATGAGTTTGATGCAACTGATCCTTCCCCTGCCTAAAAGAACCTGGCAGTTGAACTTTAATTCCTCCTTCCTGAAGTAAAATAAGATATTCAAATTACAGTTTTTCAGAAAGTTAAATAATCTGGAGGCTCCTTTTAAGCCTTCTTTTTACCACAACTCTCTAGTATATTTGTAAGTGATGGTGCTTTTTTCACAGAGAAGTACAACCTTATTTTTTCCTTGGGAAGATGCTTTTATTATTCTTAAATTGTAAGGGGCTTAGCTTATGTTAGCCATGCCTTTTCTCCTTTCCAGGTCTAAATCAGAGATGCAGTCCTCACCAAGAGCTAGGGGACAGTCAGACCAAAGTTGGCAAGAAATCAAAACATGGGGAAAGGGAAAAGGAAAAAAAAACAAAAAACAACCCCCCGAAAAAGATAGAAAAGGAATGTAAACAGAAACCAGAGTAATGCAAAACCCTACATTTTCAAGAAATAAAAGAAATTTAGTCATTAGCAAGTTCTTAACACCTACCATTTCAAATGAAGGTTAGATTCATGCATTCAATATAAAAACTCAATTGTCATTTTGTTTTAATGTATTTACCTGCCTTGTATCAGTATTCCCCTAAGATATAAGTTTCAAATTAAGTTATCAAAAGTGACAGACATATCAAAAATATCTCTTATATCTTCCTCCCAGAAAGGGTTGCTAAGTACATGACAAATTGGAAATGTAATGTGTAACTCCATATTTTATTTAGATGTAAAACAGCACTCATGAGTTTAAATAACTCATTTACATAGATTCAAAGAATAGTTTTTCAGAAAAGCTATTTAAAATACTGTTTATTTTTAAACTGCACAACTATAGTTTGCACTGACTAAATCAGTAATACTTAAGAAATAAGGATTTTAAATAAACACTACAGTTGAAATTCTCCTTGCAACATTACTTACAGCTTTTGTTTGTTGACTGAAAATGAAGATGTAATAATTGATGGGCAGGCTCTTATCAATGAATTTAAATGCTATGCCTATGCAAGCATCTTTCAACTTCTCAGATGAATCCCATGATTAGCCCTCTCGGAAATCTTACCATTGGACTGTTTTCAGAATGCTGTTAATCCACTCAGAAACTGACATGATTCAAGAAAAATAAAACAGAGAAAATGAACAAGATATTTGAACAAAGGCTACCTAGAATGATAACCTGCTCCCCCAAAGGTAATTACTGCAGCAATAATTACAGATGATGATTGATTTACTGCCTGGTTTTAGCTGAAAAATAGTAAATAAGATACTGTAAAGAAATCTCTACCATCTCCATACTGAACATTAAACTCCTGACTTCAGAAAACCGCTTAATGTCAGCAAATCCAAGCTGCTCCATCGCATAATGTTGCTGTTTTCTCATTTTAGGGACTCTGAGGCTACTGGTGGTATATAAGCAAGGCAAAGCCCATAACTCCACATAAAATGGAAGCTGTATCTTTTGTTTTAAATTAAGTGTGATGTTTACAGGAAGAGATTTGAAACAAACCCCCTCTCTGTAACACACCTAACAGACAACAACGAGTAGCACATGCCCAGTGCTAGCAGGAGAACAATTTCCTCTATTTGCTAGTTAATTCCTAACGTTTATTCCCTTGCACTTAGATACCTCGAGGTCTAAGACTACCCTTCACTTAAAAGTTTCCCAGCATCTTTCTGCAAATAGGGCTAATTGGTCGCTCTCCTACTGGCTCTAAAACTCTCCTGTGCACGTAAATAATTCCTCCCTGGTAAGCTCGGGATAGAAGTGTGCGCCCAAGTAACAGAACTTTCATTGTGGTATCATTTATAAAAGGTAAGGGAAGAGCGGCTCGTTTGTTCCTCACAAGATGCCAAACAAAAGCACTACTGAACCATACAAACTTCGGTAAACTAGATACAGATGGCAGCAGCAGGTAAAGCAGGACACTGAAGGCACTCTTTATTCGCTTTTAAAATATGTGGGGAGTTTAAAAAAAAAAAGAGAAAAATAAAAGTAAAATAACAAAAAAAGAAAACTAAAAGAATTAAAGCCTGCTCTAAAGCTCACTGAAGTCAACAGGAAGACTTTGAAAAGGGAACTCCTGGAAAGAGTCGTTTCAAGCAAAGACAGCGCAGCTTTTTGCCAGGTCCTCCTGTACAAGTCCATAAAAGCAGACCCCATTCCTGCTTTCTAACTATGAGATCGCGCTGGTTTCTAGGCACTTTAACTCCTGGTGTACGCCAGCCTAGCCGAGAAGAAAACAAGGCCTGCCGCCAGCCACCGATCGGCTCGGGATCACATCCCCGATCGGGGGCACGGGCAGCCCCCCGGGCCGCGCAAGCTGCCCTCGGTCCCGCAGGCCTATCTGCCTCATCCCCCTCCTTCCCACCGCCCCCAAAAGAGTAGACAACTTATAGATGTTCTGACCTGACGCAACCCAGGCTTTATTCAACTTCACTGCAATGTACACACCGACCCGGGAGGAACGCGCCCATCCAGGGAGAGATGTTTATTTGAGGTGACAGCCACACTTCAGCCTCCTTCCTGGAGAAGCCCCTGTCCGCCGAGCCCAACGGCTCCCGGATCCTGAGGGGGAAGGCGACCAACGGCCGCCCGCTCCTCCGGGGGCGCGGGCGGGCGACACCGCACGCCGCGGCGGGCTGAGGGGCGGCGGCGGCGAGGGGCCCTGCGGGGGGCGGCCGCAGCAGGCCGCGCGGGGCGGGGGAGGAGGGGGCGCCCGGGCCGGGACGCTGCCGGCCCCGCCACAGCCGCACAAGCCGCCCTTTGTCCTCCTGCGGGTCCCGGGCTTTCCCCCCTCCTCTCCCCTCAACCTCCCGCCTCCTCCGGGGGTCCGGGGTGAGT